>NC_135761.1:0-16111 GCF_052425735.1 Oculina patagonica | reverse complement strand
CTCATAAATAAGAAAAAAAATTCCACATTCACGAAAAACACAAAATTACTTACTTCCGTGTACTAACGCCAAACGGCCGACAGAAGAAGTTCCATTTTTGCCGTTCGCGGGAAAAATAAACGTCATGCTTAATCTCTCGATTATGTGGCCCAAACAAACGTGAAGCCAGTAATTTTTATTATGTAACAGCCCTTTAATATGACCAGATTTTGGTAGTCTCAATTTCAGTCGAGGCTAGTGATGCTGTTGCGCATTATCGGAATAGTGTTTCTTTAACGCTAAACATCTGATCAATTTCTACTTACAATGTCAATACATTGCCAAAGATACAGGCGATATGAATAATGTGGCTCTCAGTATTAAAAAAGTGTTATCTAAGGTGATATCATTGACAGTTGCTGTTTTTTTAACAATAATAATAACAATAAACTTATTTGGTACTATCTCCCAGCGGTTTAGCTTAGAAGCAGTCGCCCTCTTTTCTCAGATGTCACGGCGAACGCTATAAAAAACGTGGTAAAATAAACAGAGGGTACGCATTCAATGGTCTTCTTACTGCACATTCCATTTTTGTTTTAGCTGGAAAGCTAAGCTGTTAGTGACGCCCAGCAAGCTAGTGTTATTGACAGGTGTCAGTCTTCTGGGCATATGCGTCTTCATCGGTCTTATCATCTTGTTGTTGCATCTCAAGGAAAAGGTGAGGTGATGTATTTGAGAGTAAGTCTCACGCACGAGAGACTGGGGCATGCTAAAATTAATGATCCAGACACAAAATACAACGACAATCAACCACCGTGTAGTACTGTATAAAAATATCAAACACAGAACCATCTTAGCAGCCTGTATTACAGGCTGCTTTAGCAAGTGAAAAGTAGAAAGTTGGGGAAGAGTAAAACGAAAAAGAGGAGGCTGTGTAATAAGATGTCAAATAACAAGACAAGTACTCTCCTGTTTTTATTTCTTTTCGACGGACGAGGTACATGTAGTGAGTTACGTATTTGGCAGTGGTGGAAGACGTCCGCTAACCTTTAGACATCAATTGCTCTAAGTTAATTAAATATCCATTTCGTGTAAGTCCATTTTAAGCTAACTGTCTCAAAAGTCAGGTATTCAGAGAATCATGAAATGCAATCGTAAACAAATGTACTCAATGCTCAAAGATGAATGTCTTTCCCTTTCGCGCCTAAGTAAGACTTTGGGCGCCTTAGTAAGACTTCGCAAAGGCTGCTTATGTAACAACGACGCATTTAAACGTAAAAAAAAATGTTTCTATGGATGGTACGCTAGCTGAAAAAATAAACCTCTGACGGAGTCCTTTCTTGACCACTGACTTCAAGATAAAGTTCATTTAAGCCCGTAAAACTAAGATGGGCATGGTGACACCCCTTTTTCCTCCATGAATTCTTTCAAGCAACATTTGGCCGTAACATTTGTAAGTTCGAAAAAATCTAATGACTGCCTTGGTTATTATTATAGTACAATATGTAACAAAACCTGTTTTTATGCCCGTCTCCAGATACGCGCGGATGGTTTAGCGTATCGTATGTTTCCGTTACATTTTACTTTTTACCACTTTTAACCTAATTAGATTATATTGTGGTTACAAAAGTGCAGCCTAAATTTAGCAATAGTCCGAGTAGTATCCTTTTTTAATATGTCGAGACTTAATAATATAAATATAAATGAAACCGTTTTCTCTTTCCTTGTGAAGACAGTATATATGCAGTAAGACAACTGCTTGGGAAAGGCTCGATGAACCAGCTTTAAAGGCGGTTTTTTAATGTTTTGTTGCAGAGAGAAGATCAAAAAGAGAAACGTCAAGATGCGCATAAGTTCCATTTCGATGCCATGTGAAGTCGGGTTTCTTGGGAGTACTGCAGTGTTAAATATGAGGATAGATCCGACAGGTCAACACATGTTGGTGTAGTGGCGGATCCAGACCTATTTGGGGGAATAAGGGGGAGCCGCTCTCGAAAATAATTTTATTCGGCTCTTGGGCCTCTATTTGTCCCTAGAAATAAGGTGGGGTCCGGGCCCCTCCCCTAGATCCGCCACTGTGGTGTACCGTATTTTTCCATAAAATGGCGGGGGAATTATTTAAAGCTCAATCTTGTAGATCCGCCATTTATTTAAGCCTGACTTTTAAATTAGTGAAACGTTTTCAATATTTTTGAAAGCCTCGTTCTTATTATTTGATATTAAAGTTTACTGGGATAAAACGCAAGTGAACATAGCAAAAGAATACCTTTCTCTCAGTGGAGTGTAGAGAATTATAGGATGCAACTATTGTTACTAGTTCTGTTCGAACTACACGGGGACAATATAAGAAACTGGTATACCGTGGTGATACTGGTTGAAATTAGCGCCGCACCTTGAAAAAAATTCTGCCCAGTAACTCAAATATATGTTTATTGGAAACTCGACCTTTTCGCCCCGGCGTTTGTTTGGGACCCGGTATAATAATAATAATAATAATTTATTTCTAGTGCATTACATTAAAAATCTCAATGCCCTTACAATGCCCGTATGTAATCGAAGAATGTTGTATGCTAGTGTAGGGTAAAAGTTTACAAAACGATGCGTTTGTTCGCTTAGTTAACCTGGAGGAGACTCTCCATAGAGTAATATTAGTTTATTGTTCGTAGTTCTTCTTAATCTTCCTCGGTTGTAACCATTATTGTTTACCTAAAAAACTATTTTGAGTTGCCCTTCATTTTAACAATTAATTTTCTACATCAGAAAAATGACTTCAAATATCGTTTACAGCTCCTTTAAGCATTTTTGGTTGTAAGTCACTTCCAGTTCGTGTAAACAGCCTGCAAGAATAATAAGGCTACGTATATATTGCGTAATTTTTAACAGTCAAAAAAGGCGGGAAAGTAAAATATGAAGAAGCCTTTATTTTTATCTCTTGTCTTATTTGTATTATTGTTATTGGAACACGATTAATACATCAGTTTATACGTGGTACGTGGACATTACACACGTAGTGGCACGGACAGCGTCAAACAACAGAACTTTTAAACCTTTTCACTACCTTCCATTTCGAGTTTTTTTGGTTCATAATCAGTTCCCTTGGAACGACCGAGCAGCTTGAATAGTATATTCAAATTATTTATGTTACTTCGTCTGCTGGCTACAGTTTTATTGCTTTCTTACAATTTACTAAGACTAGACTGCTTCGCACTTTCCATTTGGGACCGCTTATATTATATGGTTTTCCTCGCGTTCCCCTTGGTTTGTTTTTTGTCGCGTGTTTCAATGTTTTTTAGTACATCATGTCTGTGTAAGGACTGATTGAAGTATCAAAGTTTCTTGAAAATGTTTATGAAGCATATTTAACTTGGAACACCCGAGAGAAAGGAGCAGGCGATGGATCAGTAATTTACTTTTTGGGGAAAAATGCTCTGTCGGGCAGTGGGAAACAAAATATTTTATGAAGATGGCCTTAATCATTTTTTTGTTTCTACAAAGAAAACATTGCTTGCAAAACGTTGCTGGCAAAAGTAATCCGAAAATGTGTTAAATGTTTTATAAAAGCAAGGACGTTTGTCCCCTTTAGTTAATATCGTGTGACACAGCTGAGGTTCGAATCCCTCCACTGTCAATGTCTGTAGCATCCTCTCCCGCTCCAACCATTATCATCAAGAATGTCACACAACACTCGGCTCCGCACTTTGGCTTACTTCTCAGGTGTTTAACCGCAGTGATGAAAGTGTACATGTAATGCACTGAGGATGAAAAAAAAAACGACAATCTTAATCACTCACAAGCTTCATTATCATGGCTTTTTCTCGATACTCATATAACTGCACTGACGAAGATTAAATGACATTGAAGAGACTCTCATAACAGTTGTACAGGTTTGGACAGACAGGACCTCCAATTACTAGAAGTGAATGGAAATTGATTAAAGGTGAAAGAAAGGGGGACCTTTGCATTTTCTCACTTGTTCTCCATTAACAAATTTCATTCTTTAATTTTTTGCGCCCTGTTCCCGTTAACATGTCGACGTATACCCTTTGTTTCACTAGTTCTCTCAACTTATTAAACAATATTATCCTTCAATTGTTCCCATAAAATAAAAGACTATGCTGCCTTGTTCCCAAAAAGAGGCTCTCGATTTTATAATAATGTACAATCAAAGTCATGGGTCGCCTATTGCAGACATAAAGCCAATAAAACATTCCTGGAGGCGTTTAAAAAAGAGCAAGTAAAAGTTTGAATTTGGTATATTAGTTCAGAGTGTTTTTAACAGGACATATCGAGATCGTATTGTCTGGTTTTGCATTTGCAAGTGGTTCATAAAATTATTCCAACGTACTCTGAACAATCATGAAAAACTTAAGTAAAATATTTGACGACTTACCCGCCATTAACGCTACAACAGTGACATTTACAGCCACCAGAATGGCGGAAACAAAAGCAGAGTCCCTTTCTCCAAAGCTACCCGAGGAATCCTCTTCCGTTGGTATTTTCAACAGCATTCCAACGTTCATTGTGATAAAGTTGGCAACAAGTGACACCAGCTGCAGCCAGTGTTCAAACGTGTCTCGGATTGGCTTGTAATATGCCACCAAAATGGTGTAGATCCCGGATATTATGGCGGCTGTACCGAGATGGCTTCGAGTGTCTGCCCCCATAAGAAAGAGCGTCGACGTCACCCACACTTTCCTAGCCAACTCGATAATTTCCCAGAACCAGCACTGTCGAGCGTAGTTTTCATAGAGGAAGCTCAAACCATTGGCTATTTCCCTACCCTTATTATTCTGGGCTTCGGCTTCTTCATAAATCTTTCTGTGGTGGTACTTCCATAGCAAAAAGAGGACTATGATTGGTATGGCAACGACAAGGATGAGAAGGAAGTAAACAGCAATCACATATTTGTTGTACTTGTCAGTGAAGCACTGGACTGAGAAGTCAGCGCGCAAGAAGTACTGGCACGAGTCGGCGTTGGAGCAGATCTGCTGACATGTTGGCGACAGGAGGCTGAAGATGGTTGTGCATGTCCAAGGGTATGTCACAAAGATTAGGAGGGAGACGACGCGATAGATTTGTGTTTTATCGGAGGAAAGAGACTCGGCCAATTCAGGACCAGCAAGCTTCTTAGTGTTGATAAGCACGAGTTTCCTTATCTGGTAAATAAACGCTGCTAGGAAGATGATTGCAGTATTTGACCCCACAACAAGCAATAACCTCGTGTAGACATTTACCGTAAGATTGTCGTCAAAGCACTGCAAAGGAACAATCTCCAACAGGTTTAGTTGCACCATGTTGGCAAAATGCACTACTGTCAATAACGCACTAGGCCATTCCACGTACGAAAATGTGTTCAATGTCCCTGAAGTAACTTGGTAAAAGCCAATGACAATCTTAAGTCGAGCTAGTATCATGTCAGTCACCGTCCTATTAGATGCGCATTTTCTTTTCTTGCCCAGAAAGATGCTTACCGTTAGAATAACGACGAGAATGACAATTCCACATACTTGTAAAACGAACCAAAGCATCCTGGGACATTTGCGACAACGGTTTAGCAGTTGGTAATGTCCTTTGCTGCACACTGCGCATAAGGGTCCACCGTAACCATGGGAACACATTGACCTCATGCCTCCGAGACACGCCTCAGGTGCCGGGCATTTGTAGACGAGTGGAATTGTTCCTTGAAATCTGAGCTGTTGGTATGAGTTGTCGGTGATTAAAAGATCTGCTGAAAATTCTTCGTATTTCATAAGACTTTCATTTGATAGCCATTTCCAGAAGAAACCTGGCTGAAGTCTTACCGACTCGTTTTGGCAGGTTAGTCCTTGTAAAGGACATCTTACACATGGGCCAAATCGATCCAATCGATAAAAACTCGAGAGACACTCGCACCCTTTAAAGCCGGCAAACCGGGCATATTCGGTTCCTGAAAAAGACCAGTTCGATGTGAGTATTACCGTTCCCAATCACGAGATTAGCAGACCTGGATACCGTAATTTTTCGATTTAGCGCCTACCTCGAATAAGCGCCCACTCTATAGATAAGAAAAGTTAATAAGCGCCCAGCCTCAAATAAGCGCCCACCCCCACCCACATTCAAAAAATACTTTTAAAAGTGCACAAGAGATTATAGTGATTATTATTGAAATTGAGATTAAAATTGACTTAGTACTACTAAGAGGCTTCCCCGAAGACCGAGTTTTCTTAGTATTTTACAGACACTTTCAATAAAAAGTTTTATTATTATTCATTGTTTTGTTGTAAAATAAACTTACTACTTGCGAGAAATGGCGCAAATTTAATAAGCGCCCAGCCTCGAATAAGCGCCCACCTCGAATAAGCGCTCACTCTCAAGGTCCAAAAATTTAATAAGGGCCCAGGGCGCTTAATCGAATAAATACGGAACTTTATGTTGTAATTTGCAACTATTCACCGAGTCGCGAAGCGGCGAGGTTAATAGTCAACACTGGCCACCGACGCTGAGTTGAATAGTTGTTTTAGTATATTCTAAAACAGTGAAATAATATAGCCCGAAAGGATGTTTTTTGTTAAAGGTTACAATTTTCTCGCGCGCGTTACTCGGAGGTGAATAGTTAAGGTTATTCGGAGTTTGAGTATACAATCAACGCGTGCCAAACAGGCTATCCACTGTTTTAGTGTGTACCTGATTGAAGAAACGGTGACCCGCAAGAAGCATACACCATGAACAATGCGACCCAAATGTTTACTGGGGAATCGAGTAAACATTATGATATAACAGGTTGCATAAATCATGCTCTTAAGGCCCCAAAAGAAGAGAATATCTTGATTATCAATAAATGGAATATTACTCAGCTTACCAATGTTGTCCACCCAGAATCCAGTCGGTCTTATCTTTTATGGTTTATGCCTTTCACAGGGCCAACCTTTCTTCAATGAGGTGTATACTAATTTTCTCTATACACGTTTATATACCTTTATTTAAGCGAATGAGAACTACTTTTTTGCTAGTACAAATTCATGTTGTTTTGACTACTCAGCTAAAAACATCTGGCCCCAGTTGTTCAAAGGGTGGATACATAACGCTATCCACCGGATAAATCACTATCCGATGGATAGCGAAGTAGGTTTTTGTATGAAAGTTATCCGCTGCGTGGAGAGCGATTTATCCGGTGGATAGCGTTATCCACCCTTTGAACTACTGGGCCCTGTTGGCCTTGGTATTGAATCGACCTATTCGTCAGAGGTCATTTTTTGAGGTGAAGGTATGAAAACGTGTAAGGTTTCTCTGTCATCTCAGTTTCTAAAGGACACATAATGAAACAAAACGAAACTGAATCGTGCACGCGCGCTCTTCAATTACAAGAATTCAGCATTAAGTCCACGTTTAAACCAGAGAATACTTTTCCTGATTCGTCACAAATGTTTTGTAACTGGATTCGTTTTGCCGTTAACACACGGGTGGGCTAATCCGAAAAAAAACGTCCGGTTTGGTCGCGTCGCTGGAGATTTTGAGTAAATACTAGAAAAGGTAATACTTCGTATCCGAAAAGTGTTGAATCCGCAATGTTTTGTCATGAAAACAGGCTTTGCAGTGAATCCAAAATTTATCTACATGCTGGCATCAAGTGGCAATTACTTTCTCCTTCTTGTCGATACGACCCTACATGGTCTAAGCGAACCACTGTTTGATCATTTAGGAAAACTTCTTAAGCACTGTTGCTTGGCATTAAATGTAAACTCTAAATAGATGGTTTTTTGCACTTTCGAATCCAAGCATCTTATATTATGAGCAGTTTCAAAAAGCGGTTTTGCCTTGTTATCTATTTTGGTACCAACCTTGTGGACATAAGATGCATTCTGTGA
The DNA here is from genome assembly GCF_052425735.1 of Oculina patagonica. NCBI lineage: Eukaryota > Metazoa > Cnidaria > Anthozoa > Scleractinia > Oculinidae > Oculina > Oculina patagonica. Next base: position 8,288 of record NC_135761.1, on the reverse strand, counting down.
TGGCTTTGCCTGGGGCAGCATGCGGTGGTACAAAATGACCTAACGGGCAGAGTTTACATCCCATGCCATGGGAAAGTCTTCCAGTGTAGGCAAACTCATCTTGATAAAAACCACCTGCAGAAAATAAAACAATTCTGTTACTGGTTTGGTTCAAAACGATAATTCGCACATTCAACTTTCCCATTTAAAGTAAAGCATAAAGGAATGGACATGAGTGTCGCTTTATAGTTATCTTGGTAGGATGTCACGTTTCGTGTTATAGACTTAGGCTGGATCAGGTAATGTAACAATGTGTAAGAGAGTAGGCTCTTAAAACTGAAGGGAGAGAATAGTATATCGTCATACATAGATGCATTTATCTAGAGAAAGGATAACAACTATTTTTCCCGGGTCTAGCAGAGGACAAGTACCTACCTCTCGCTTTACATATCCCTCCAGCTCCACACCGAACAACGGTGCTCAATAGAAGAATTGTTTAAAGAGGAAAAGGACAAGCAAGAAATGGTCTCTTGATCAATTTCTGTTTTTTATTATGGTTTGTCGATTTATTGACTGTATACCACTTAGCTGTCACACAAGTGAAGAGCAGAGAGTTACCTGGAGGACAAGCAGTACAGTCCTCTTGCATTCCGCTATAAGTTCCGAGTGGACAAGGACGACACAATTCACTCCCGTTTCCATAGTTGTTACATTGGTACCCGGATGACTTGCGCATGTAGGCAAGATTGACGCTGATTGGCAGATGATAGTTAACAACCTCCTTGGCAGGTTCCCTTTGATAAAAATTAAAGTAGTCCATAAAGTCAAGTTCATTTGCAATACAGTAAAAACCTATGGGTAAAAACCTTGGTTGTATGTTTCTGTTTTAAGGAAGGAACAATGCAAAAACACATACAGACTAGTTGTTGGACCAGCAGAAAACACCTAAATAGCCTAAAGTTTCTGTAGACACCAATTATATAAATTAACAAGCATCCACTCTTTTTGATTATTTATCCGCCACCGACTTACAACTCTACCACCAGGTCACGTGGCCCTGAGAGATGATAAGGCTGGAGTACATCCATAGAGTTGAACATTAAATTCCTGTCGGAACAAAGCGGATTCAATGGTAAGTACTGGCAAAATATTTAAACCTGTTGTAGTTCAAATGTGACATGCTGGTTTGTCTATATTTCTTCTTTATGAAGGACGAAAAAGAAATAAATAAATTCCTGTCACAAAGATACTCGAAGAGTTTGGATCAGGAAATTACACGAGCAATAACGTTACGCCAGTCATCATATGCATCTTGCTAATGAGAAACTTCAAACAAAGACCGTGTGCTCAGTCGGGCCTTTATTCACTGAAACGAGTAACTTTCAGAATGTCAGCTCCAATGGCACTGACCCGCCATCTAAAATATCGAGGCCAAAGAAATCTAAGAAGACTCATTGTATGACTTTATGGTATGGTAGTTGAGGGCACATTCGTTTTCACGCCAATACCATTATTTCCAAAATTTCAATTTCCAGGTGTATAAAGAAGCCAAGCAGATATGGAGACTTCTATTATAAACATCTTCTAATATTCACAGTAATTTCACAATTGCGGAAGCCGCACTTTTAAGTCAGCATGTCATAACTTACAGATACTTCAGTTTCGGTGTGTTGAAGAAAGCTCTTTCTTCTACTTCCCGCAAAGGATTGTATGCTAGGTTCCTTAGGATTATAAAAGGGCAATCAGTCAAATCGAAGCGAGATTTCGGTCTTCATACAACACAATTCGTTATTTGGGTCGTCACCGACAGGTGTAAAGAACAGTTTTGAAAATGAATTCTCTGATAACTTTTAGAATGCGTTTAGTTCGGATAGACATTTTTGAAAAAAAAATTCAATTGTTATTTTTCGTTAGGGTATTTTGTTTTGATTTAGTAAAATTGTTCAGTTTATAGCTAAGAATCTTGCATTTTTGTGCATACTTTAATTAGTGTACTGTAAAATCCCGGCTATAAGCTCCCCTTGTTACATCAAATATTCTGGTTATTATTCCCTGGTTATAAACCCTTTCATCTTAGTTTTCCTTATCAATTCATCAATGTCTTGAAATAAAAAAAAAGTTCGCAATAAGAGGGCATGTCAAAACGTCTAATCAGAGTGGCTTTCTAACAATATGTACCTAAAGCCCTTGTTACCTTATTCTCACTTAATTTCGCGAGTACTAAATTTCGCGATTTTCGCGATTTTGAAAAAAACGCGAAATTTAATACTCGCGAAATATAGGACACGCGAAGTTTAAAATCGCGAAATTTAATATCGTACTGATAATATAAAACTTGATGTGTTTTATCATAGTTATTCTAACATGTCTGAGCTTCATGTTTAGAAGTTTTTTGTTTAATTTTGTCCATTAGTTATCTCCCACTATATCAGTCGCACTGTTTGAACTGTTCTCTGCCACCAAGTTCCTCAAAATCTCGCTTTTGCAGTCGTAGATGAGCCTATTAGGGATTTAGACTGTTGAATACCTTATGTTTTGTCATGTGTATATTGTTTTGTTTGCTGTTTTTACGATGACTTTCATATTAATTATGTTGTTACAGTTTCGAGGTCAAAGCTTCATATTGAAGAATAGATAAAAATCGCGAAATTTAACACACTCCAACTGTACCTTCCTCTCAAAATCGCGAAATTAAGTACTCGCGAAATATGGCTCTTGATTTTTCGCGAAATTAAGTACTCGCGAAATTTAGTGAGAATAAGGTACCTCATTTCAAAGATTTTTGTGTTTTGCTGCAGCCGCAATGGCTGCAAGCAAAACACATTGAGAGCTGAAGTTTGTGCCGTAAGTGCCGTAAGGTGTAAGTGCCGTAACAGAGGAGAAATCTGAACTACCGATGTCAATCAAATCCATGAACAAACAAAATCGAAACCAATGAACCGTAGCGCTGATCGCATTCGAAGTTACGGGCCAAAGTATTCGAACGCAAACCACGTTGGACACGTTGGAAAACAGAAAACCGATTTAAAAGTATATCGCATTGGGAAAGAAAACAAACTGTGGCGCGACCACTCCAGTTTTATGAGAAAATTATTCTGCAGTTTTCATCATTTACGAAAAGAGCGAAGACTTGGAACCTCGCCGAAGGTCATAAATATTTTCTCCAAAGGACCGGTTAGTGCACAGTTTGTAAACTTTCGCTTTGAAAATAAACTTACCCTCACCTTGTCTACACTGTCTACAGCATACTAGTACTGTATTAACTCTGAACTTCATATTTTAAAATAAAATGTATGAACGTGTAACTTGTCACGCAAAGACAGCTGGAAAGGAATATACCGTGCTGGTAGGCTGCACCGCTAATTGTAGCTGTATTCGAGCTATATAAAAGACAGCTAGAAACGAATTAATACTAGTAACATCACAATGGGAAAGAAACTTATTCAGTGGTTCACACCGTCGAAAACAAAGAAATATTAAAGGAAGTTCTCATTCACCAGATTCACTGCATCAGATGCAACATTCGTCAGTTCGTGTTTAAATGCGTGGCGACCAGTTTGTTTACTAGTTATTAAAAAATAATACGGTCTTCATTTAATAAACAGTTCATCCTTAAATTTCAGCTTTTCTACGACTGACAGGTAGGTACTATAGTATAAGCCCCGCTAAAATAGCTGGAAAGGGAAAGTTTTTTGAAAAATGAATTTTTGACTGCCAGACGCGCTGGCGCCACATGTTTATTTTGTGAAGATTAATTAAACGCCGTGAAAAATAGAATTTGATGTCCAGCGAGCCACTGCATCTTCGGCTACGCAGTCCTCAGTGAATCCTCCAACTTCACAAATTTCTAAAACTTTAAGAAAACGAACTTTCGCAGAATCAAAAATTGGTCCTTATCGATCTTCCGATCTTGTTGTGAAGACACTGAAATTCGACGAGTGTTCATGCGTGAAGGGATGACTGACGAATGATAATAATTATTTGTAAACTTTCGCTTTCAAAATGAACTTTGCGTTACGTTCAACGCCGTCTTTCTGTTGTTGTACGCCGGTGCGCGTGCGATTATTTATAATTTCTGAATTTTGCATATTTAACTCAGGGTGACACAACAAGTTTGTTAAGAGTTAGTTGTTCCAGTGTTTAATTTGGGTGAAAGTGGTTAAAGAACCACTGTCTTGTCACTAATAAATATATCACATTGAGTTCTTATAAGGTCAATAGATTCTGTCTTTTTCGTTGTTGTTAAAACGCTACCATTGTGACAATGATTCCAAATACAACTAACGGTAACCAGTGAGATAACGCCACTAAAAGAATCACATTGAGTTCATTGAGATTTTTTTTATAATGTTAAGAGTTACTGTTTTTTATCAAAGAGACAATCATGTCAGACATTACGTTAACTTACTAGTAATTAAATTATGTTTGCTGTCTTTGATTTCAACATAACATTGATCAGTAAAATTATCAGGATTGAATTAACACAAAGTGACTACAATATAGTGCAATTATTAACCTGCACACAAGTGACAGACAATAAAAGACGTTGGATTTCAATCTCGACTCACTTGTCTTTCATCAACATGTTCCCTAAGACTTTGCTCTAGCAGCAAAACACATGGACCCATTGGGGCCCTATTTTTAGTAATGTCGTTTTCCCCCCTTTTCTCGTATAAGCTCCCCCAGTTATACGCCTACCTAAAACTCCTTATCATATAACCGGGTTTCTAAAAGGATTAATCCGACGAGACGGTAAATTCTTCTGTCGAGCCAAGTGGCTTATCAGGCATGAGCTTATCCCAGTTTCTGAAGCATTAAGCGACTAGAAGTATTTCTACTCCCCCCTGGATGAGAGGCTAGTCCATCACAGGGCTACCTTCAGCAGTAAATTCGCCGGTGCCCATTTATACACCTGGGTGGACAGAGGCATTTTGAGAGTAAAGTGACTTGCCCCAAAACACCCCGACCGAACCCGAACCACTCGATCCGGAGTCCGGCACACTAACCACCGCGCATCCCATAATCCGGCGAGTCGCAACAAACATAAATAAAATCAATTTAAAATTTACTTACAAGAAAGATAATTCGTAAAGGCTGTAAAAATAGTGTCGCTCAATGAAAGAAATCCGGTTTCTCGAAAGGTCACTGGAAGAAAGAAATTGACAAATGTTATGATTCAGTCAAGTAATTCTCGTAAACTAATATAAACGGAAAGGTTCCAATTTCCTGTAAGTAAGAAAAAAGCGCGATAATTCCGAACGTTATCACGGCAGGTCTTACCGTCTCCACGACTATAATCGTAGCATAAGTCCCAAGTTAAGCTCGAGCCACGAGTCAACTTCGAAATAACCATTGTTAGCTGATGGGCCTACTGTGTTTGGCGATGGGCTACATTGTTTGTTGATAGGCCTACTTTGTTGATGGGCTAAATTGTTTGCTGATGGGCCAACTTTGTTTGTTGATGGGCCTACTTTATTTGTTGATGGGCCTACATTGCTTGTTGATGGGCTACATTGTTTGTTGATTGGCCTACTTTATTTGTTGATGGGTTTACTTTATTTGTTGATGGGCTTACTTTGTTTGTTGATGGACTACATAGTTAGTTGATGGACTACATAGTTTGTTGATGGGTCTACTTTGTTTGTTGATGGGCCTACTTTGTTTGTAGATGGGCTTACTTTGTTTGTTGATGGACTACATAGTTTGTTGATGGGTCTACTTTGTTTGTTGATGGGCCTACTTTGTTTGTAGATGGGCTTACTTTGTTTGTTGATGGACTTCATTGTTTGTTGATGGGTCTAATTGTTTGTTAATGGGCCTAATTTGTTTGTTTATGGGCCTACTTTGTTTGTAGATGGGCTTACTTTGTTTGTTGATGGACTACATAGTTTGTTGATGGGCCTACTTTGTTTGTTAATGGGCCTAATTGTTTGTTTATGGGTCTACTTTGTTTGTTGATGGGCCTACTTTGTTTGTAGATGGGCTTACTTTGTTTGTTGATGGACTACATAGTTTGTTGATGGGTCTACTTTGTTTGTTAATGGGCTTACTTTGTTTGTTAATGGGTTACATTTTTTGTTGATGGGTCTACTTTGTTTGTTGATGGGTCTACTTTGTTTGTTGATGGGCTGAATGGTTTGTTGATGGGTCTACTATTGACAGCACAAGGTGTTCGAGGATATTTTTGTCCATAGAAATACGTACAGATATTTAAGATAGAACATGCTTGTAAGCGTTCCATTTGCCAACGAAGAAATTTCGTTGCTTTCAAGTAATCTGAAAAAAAAAATTGTTAGCATAATACGTATAAACCGACTATCTAATAGTTGCCACAAAATAATAATAATCGAAGTTACATAACATACAATACCTACCATCATATCGGCTATGATCTATAATTCATTGCCAATATCTATTTGAAGAACAGCGTTTGTGGGAACGTTGGTAACGTTTAAATATGTAAAAGTTAAATGGGGAAGAGCAAATATCCGAGAGGGCTTGTAACTGGAATATTTTTTATATAGCAGAAAGATGGATTGGGGGCTTATAATCGCCATTTTACGGTACGTATTATTGTATTAACAATAATAATATTTCTTTAATTTAAAAGAGGCAAAGTCTAAATTGAATTTATGAAGAAACAAAATATTATTTTGCAAAGTACAACACCACGGGAAAAAGCAGGAAATCAAAAGTTAGAACTGGCTTTTGAAATGGTTAGGTTAACTTTAAAGGAACAGCCATGCTTCACATAATAAACAGCTTTGAAATCCATTCGTTTTTATTGAAGATGGACTCTTAAATTCCTTAATAATAATAATAATAATAATAATAATAATAATAATAATTATAATAATAATAGTAATAATAATAATAAAACTTTATTTAAACTCGAATTTAGGGTAGCTTGACAAGCTAATATTTCCGAGAAACAAAATATCGTCTATCGGACATCACGTGAAAGAACAACATGGAAAGGAGCCACACAACATCGAGAAGAATTTTAAGATTTTAAGGAAGTGCCAAAGCAAGCTTGACTGTTTGATTTTTTAAATGCTTTTTATTAGACTTCTGAAACCGAAACTTAACAAAGAGAGTGACTCGCTCCGCGCGAAATTATTTGTTTAGATATTTTTAGGTATTTTATGTTCTTATTCTCACAGGACCCATGTTGATAGCAGTTTTTATAACTGAAATGGTCATCCTGTATAAATATGTTTTAATTATTATTATTATTATTATTATTATTATTATTATTATTATTATTATTATTATTTTTATTATTATTATTATTATTATTATCATTCTCGTCGTCTTATTCGCTTGCTTTACGTTTTTAATTATATCTTTTACAACTATGCATGCCATTCGCACGAAGCTATTTTTTAGCCATTTTTAGCCTTTTTATTCTTATTGTCTATTGTTTGTATGTACACATTTTAGCGCTTTTACTATATTTACACATGTTATTTTATTCTAACACCTAACTTGAAAATGACCGTCGAACGGTCGAACCGTCGTTCTAATTTTTTAGCGTTCAATTTTATTATATAAACAAAATATTTGATAACAAAAAATTAAAATAAAAATTACTATTTATATATTTAAAATTGCCTTATATTAACTTATTATATTAACTAATTATTAACTTTAATTCTGTTTTCGTGCCTAGTGGCCCATATGCATCCGGTCGGAGCTTATCCCAGTTTTTGTGGTACAACTAACCATTAGACCACCGCATCTCCTATTTTAACTGGGCTTTTAAAATGAAAGCGTTCCGGGTACTGTAATAGGTTAAACACCTAGGTTTAAATTTATTATTAAGAAGTACAACTCACAGAACAGCAACTAGGAAAAGACCCCTGAATGCTGCCGGCTGAATGATCTTAATCCTGTTGTTAGATAGGTCCCTAAATGTTCATCATCAATACATCACATCAGTATTCGAAAAAATTATGCTCTTAAACCGACTGAAAAGGAACTGATAGAAGAAGTTTAGTTATTAAAATCCACTCCTCCCACTACTGGAGTAGGTTTATATCTTAATAATCATTCTTGCGTTAAAGTAACAGGAATATCGTCTCCCTGCGTTTTATGTCATATAATAAGGTTTATCTACATACAAGTATCCAAGGTATTGGACATGAATGAATGCACGAGAAGGCACTTCAGAGATCTGGTTATATCCTAATTTTCTAAGAAAACAAAACAGTACAAATAAGTATTCATTCAATTCTTTATATACTATTACTTCACTACTACTACTACTACTACTACTACTACTACTACTACTACTACTACTACTACTA
>NC_135760.1:29937108-29980128 GCF_052425735.1 Oculina patagonica | reverse complement strand
TTTATTAATAAATGCTTTAACAACAAACTGATTTATTAAAAATTCAAAGCAAACTTTTTAATTGTGCAAAACCCTTCTAACATTAGTACGTAAAAATTGTAGAGGGATTTATTTCTGATTTCAAGTAACTTCCGTGCCAATCACTTAGCGTAGCAATGCAAAACCAAAGCAAATGCCCGGAGAGGAGTACTCCCTTCTAAGGGCTTAACGGGGACGTGCGACCCGATAGGGTATAGTTTTCAGGCTATTTGTCTTGAACGGGGTAACTATTTCATCCCTATTCGTCTTAAACGGGGTATCTTTACATGGACCATTGTCAAACAGGATAGGCTTATATGCCTGCAGATGTGTAAATTTATACAAACTTAGGCACAAGCCGAGTTTTTACAAATTCCTCCTCATTGCTGACTTGCGTTGATTTCGGTATTGATGCAAAGCTTAATTCCCGATTAATTTCATCAAAGCCAGTGAAGTACTTGTCTATGTCTTAGACGGGGTAAAAAAATCGGAGGTTCGTGTCTTAAACAGGGTCAGGGTTTTTATGAGGCCAGGCCGCACATCCCTACCCGAGATTATGTGGAGTACCGCCCGGGAGCAAATGATCGAAAATAACTTTTGACACTAAGTGAAAATCGCAAATGTTAATAAGATTCATTTATTTTCATTTTATGCTTTTAATTATTCATTTTTATTAAGATTCCTGCCTGTTTGGCTTCCACTCTAATCAAAGTGCCGTATATATTTGATTAAGCGCCCTGGGCGCTTATAAATTTTTGGACCGTGAGAGTGGGCGCTTATTCGAGGTGGGTGCTTATTACATTTTCACAATTTTTAGCAAGGAGTAAGTTTATTTTGAAACAAAACAATGAGTAATAATAAAACGTGAAGATGTACTAAAGCAAAACTTCAACTGTTCATTGAAAGTTCTTGTAAATTATTAAGAAAACTGGGTCTCCGCGGAAGTCTGTCAGTAGTACTAAGTCAATTTCAATCGCAATTTCAATAATAATCAACACCCCTCTTGTGCACTTCACATGCTTTAGGGTTTTTGTTATGAGGGAGGTGGGGTGGGGGGCTCTTATTAACTTTCCTACCTACAGGGTGGGCGCTTATTCGAGGTGGGCGCTTATTCGAGGTTGGGCGCTTAATCGAATAAATACGGTATACCTATACTTTTTAAAATGCATTTACGCTTAATCTCATTAGAATGTTTTTTTTTTTTAATATAAGCAGCGTTACTGGGATGGCGGTACTTCTTCAATCATTATCCGGGACACTGAATTATATCCTGTGTAAGCGTCACCCTGTGTTTCACCAGGGCACTTGCCTACCCAGAGTTCAACTCTAACCGTGCCACGTGCGAGGTTCTCGCAGTAGCCTTCAATGAAATGGTGGCGTTTCACATTAGGAATACCAGCTCTCCAGTAAGAGTAAAAAACTGAATCGATCGGCATAGGACCGCTGCATTCACGGCCGTTAAACTTAAAAAACCATCTGCTGCAAGCATCATGAGAGAAGAGTTGAATGTTACCCTGGTAGGAGACTTTAAGGGCTGTGTTGCTGTACAGTTTGTTAAAAGGGCATTCCTGAAACAGAAAAAATGTGACAAATAACTTCAGGGTTACTGGTATAACGTACATTATTATCAATACACGCGGCCAAATTGAAAACCGCCCTATTGAAAACACGCGCTTTGCGGGCCGCAAATGACTCCTAGCGGGCTGTTGATGCATTAACGGCACTGCAGCTGATTGGTTCTCGGTTCATCATCCGATTAACTTTAACCAATCAGCGTCGTTGACGCGGGAAAACCATTCAGGTGCGTACGCGTACAGCAAAGAGTCTCGAACAGTTTTTCGCCAAGCGAATTGTGTTCGGTAGGAAAAATCAAAGTCTATTTGTTGTAAATGGGACAAAATACAGCAAAAAAATCGGATTTAGAAGCAAATGCACAAGGCGAAGAGACAAAGAGAGCAACTCCTTGTTGTCTTGCGAGAAACGAAACATCGTTCATTTGAATTGTGTATCTCCGGTCGAGCTAATTTAGCTAAAGCAGTTGCAGGAATTTTACGCCGAAGTTCAATCGGAAAATGTAAGTTTGTTAAGTGTTATTATCCACGAATCAACCCATTGCTTAATTATTATTTTTAGAGACACTGCAGCTAGCTCTTTTATACTACAACTACACAATAAGACATAGGCCTCAGTAGCATCGTGTATAATTTCATTGCGACGAAGTACTTGTGTTATTTGAATTGAAAATCATTATGTTAACTTCATTAAATGAATGTGTTACCTATCTGGATGTTATTTGGCCTTGTTTATTGATAATAATGATAATAAAATGACTTTTTTCGGGAATATTGTTTATTTGCTCCCTTGTAGTGTCATTTGTGGCCCTTGCGCTTCGCGCTCGGGCCACAAATGACACTACGCGGGCGCAAATAAACAATATTCCCGAAAAAAGTCATTTTATTTCCTTATTAGCATAACCACGTGACCATGTGACCGCTCTGGCTGCGCAGGGCGGTCAAATTTTTGATAGACTGCCCGGCTTGGGAGCGTACACAAGCAAAATGACAAAAATTGGCGAAATCACAAACCAAAACTATAAATGAACCACAATCACTGACCTTTACGTTGAAAAGATCGGCCTCTGGGTTATGCTAAAACATTGCGACGGTTCGCTCTCAGTTTCTATCGGCTGATAGTTGGCATGGCGCTTGGCCCCTCGCCAACTACTGTTAAAAAGGAGATTTATAATTGCGCACATATAGGTTTTCGCACAGGAAATGTTAGAAAAAATAATCATTGTAATAAAACAAAACTAGTTTGGAAACCAATGTAAAATAAAAACAAGTACCTTACCAAAAAGTTACAAAACTGTGTTCAGTTCAATTTTCAACCCACTTGGAATATCATATGTTAAACTATTAGAGACCATTAGACTATTCGCGAGTTCAAGTTTTCATCATCATTATCTATTTATTTCATTTTATTGTTCTGAACAGTAAATATCACTTGTGTTACTTTACACAACGAAGTTCACGTCGTTTGCTTGCAGGGTGTTAATAACGAGACGTAGGTTCCGCGAAGCGAAGCAATGTGACAAGAACAGTAACTCACCTTTATTTTCCCGTTGTCGGTTTCCGTTGATCCTTGCCATGCGCATTGTTTCCAGTTAGCCAGCTCTCTTGGGTCCATGCTCGCTGCATCTCCTTTCTCCCCCTTCAAACCCTTGGGGCCTATTGGGCCGATGTTCCCTGTAGCGCCTGGTAATCCCCGTGTTCCATTGTTTCCTTTCTCTCCCTTGGGGCCATCCTCACCCGGACAACCCGGGGATCCCGGTATTCCTGGCATGCCGTTCAACCCGGGCATCCCCGGCATCCCCGGCATACCCGGCATTCCACAAGAGGAGTTTGACTGCTAAATAATAACATAAAAATACTTTTATTGGGGTTCCTGTGCTGTTCACCCATTGACTGCATTACATAAAGCTTGGAGGGGGGAGGGGGGGGGGGGCTGAAAGAGAAAAAGTATAGTTCCCCCCCTGGTGTGGTATTTTCTTTAGTCTTTTTCTATTTCGTCCAGTCTACCTGTCTGCCTAGCAGTCAATCATTTTATGATTCAGTCATGCATCGTTCATGTCAGTGTTCAATCATGTTCATATCGTAAAATCCGACCTATCCACTCATTTCAGTTATTACGCCCATGAGGCTAGTGACCAATCCATTTGCAACAAAAGATGCTCCGATTGTAACCCCCAGATATATGAACCCACTCCACCCCCCCCCCCCAAAGAAAATAAATGAAATTTGGCTGAATTGGCTTATCTTTGATGTTAGAAGTTGAAGACTACAAAATTCTGTGTAACGATGAAGAAGACGACAGTTTTTATTTTAAAGGTAGATTTCTACTGTCGCGTGATTTTACGTACGTTAACTGAGTAAAGCTAAACGTGAATTTAACTGACTAAATACGTGCATAGAAAAATAGAGAAAATGTGTGGACGGCTTGCAAGTTTGCGGAAAAAGTTGAACTACATTCTACCTTTTCCGCAAACACGAAACGTCATGGCCATACCATTTCTTTGTTTAATTTTACGAACGCATTTAGTCAGTTCAATTGACACCCGTTAACGTACGTGAAATTACGCGACTGAAACCCTTTTCTTTTTTTTTACACCAGTAAAAAACTCTCCAAGATATACGCCCACCGTAACCCCGGCTGGATGCCCACTCAAAACCACTACAAGCATAAATAGATCCTCAGCTTCACAAAATAAAGTTTCGGTTGCATTGTTTTTATATCTTGTAAGGGCGATATTTGTGAATTGTTAGTTGTTCCTGCACCCATTTGTTTGTCGTGTTCGGTTTTTGGTGAGCATGAATTGCAACTGAATCATTCAACCAAACATTCAACATAATTTAATAGTCAGTAACATTGATGAATTAAGGTCACACACCCCGTACCTACCTTGCACTGCCCTGCACTGCCCTTAGTTGTCGGAGTGTTTGACTGTCCATTTACGGGGTTGCTTGAACACAGTAGGAAAACAGCGAAAACGGAGGAAAAGAAGGGAACAAACATGTTGCGCTCACTTTACAGTGTTGAGAGCTGGCCAACTCGTTTACAACTGAACAAGACCTTCGGAAATGAAAACTAAGAAGTTATTTTATGATTTTCTAGATACACACACCTCTTTTCCGCGTATCGGGAATTTTCCCTGCTTTTATTGGTTGTTGTCCCTATGATTGACATATGAAGCTACATGGCAAGAATCACGTTTGAAAAGCAGCACGTAGTCTGCATGGTAGCTGTTAGATATAGATTACTACATGTTAAGAGCTTGATATCAGTTTTATTCACGAGTGAATAAAAACAATATCCGGTTCTTAAAACGTCATAGTTTGAGAGGGATGAAAAAAACATACGTAGCCCAATAAAGCGTATTAGCGATCTAGCTCCTCATCTTAGCTCACTCAAACACGCAAGCATTTGCGATAAAGTCAAAAAAAGATAGGAATATCTCTGGGCGAGCTTTTACTATTTTCGCAGGTCTCTGGTTAAATTTTGCAAAGTTTTAAAAAGCTCGGGTTACCTTCACTAATCTTTGGAAATCTTCGGACGCCTACAAATATTTTTCGGTAACCTTCGGGAAACCTTCGTTATCTTCGGAAATCTTCGGATGTTTTGGGGTAACCTTCGGCGATACCCGTACTGAATTGACATCGTCATATCGACTCTGATCACAAACAGCCACAATTAAACACTTATTTGTTATAAATTCGCAAATTTAAAAACGTAACACATAATAGATAGGCAAGTATTATTAAATTACACGGGTTCACTTTGAACGTGACTGCTGTCGGTAATTATTTTTTTTCCAATCTTTTTGTTAAGAACAGGAAATCCATTTTATTGCTTAAGTCACTTATTAAAAGTGTATGGGTCGCCTGGATCATAAAGGAAAAGATTGCTACCGTTTTATTTTTTCTTAACGGAAAACAGAACGTCTTCGAGCCATTTTTGCAAATCGACCTACTTAAAATGTGATACGAAAATTGTCTTCCCAGTTACCTTAGCAGAAGGTCAATTAAAAGCTTTCGTGTGTTCTTAAAAATAAACGCTATTTTGAACCTAAACAGATCCAATATTTCTCAGTTAAATAGGAATTAACTGCAGGCACGCCCTTGAAATGATCGGCATACGTTGAAATGATCACAAGACGACTTTTAGATGAGGAATACATTCCAGCACGATATACACGTACGTGACGTCGGTTATAAGTCCACACCTCCGCTTTCAAGCTCCCCCGGATATAAGCCCCTCTCCCCCTTCCTGACTCATAAGCCGCGCCCTGCTTATATGCTTATATGTTGTTTTTTGGCCATTTCTTCGTCAACAGTTAATTTCGACAGATACTTGTTAAATTTTCCTTGTAACTTTATGTACAGTGTTTCCGTTAAATGTTTTAAGACGGAATCCACTAGGAAGTCGAGTAATGTTTATTAAAGTTGGACAAAAATCAATTTCCAGAATAATTTAAATCCTATTGCGTTATTTCCTACCCTTAATAAAAGGTAAAGATGTAAGTAATCATCCGTGATAACACCAACAACAATTTCTTATCAGAGTCTGAGAAAATGAATTTCAAAGTTCACAAGGTATGGGCAAAATCTCACGTGTAGCCATTTTGTAAACTCGTCTTAAGCGATTCAGTGGAATTCAGCGGAACTTCAAAATGTTTTTTCGATGTGTGGTGTTGTTAGAAAAGATTTCTTTTGATAAGATATTTGAAGCAGTAACAAAAAAGTTTGCAATAAGGTGGAAATAATTCTGGTACAACAATTTCTTATCAGAGTCTGAGAAAATGATATTTAAAGTTCACAAGCTATGGGCAAAAGCTTACATCTTTTAAGCGATTCAGTGGAATTCAGCGGAACTTCAAAATGTGTTTTCGACGTGTGGTGTTGTTAGAAAAGATTTCTTTCGATAAGATATTTGAAGCAGTAACACAAAAGCTTGCAATCAGGTGTAAATAGTTTTGGTACATAATTTTGTCCAATAACTACTCGAAGTCCTGGCGGATTTCCTCTTAAGCTTATTAGCCAATTCGCATGGTGTCGACTATCTTATGAAGATTACCGAAGCACCTTCGAGTGCTTCCGATATGTCTTTCGTGAAACCACGAACTTACACTTCATCGACCGTTCGATCACCACCGCCAACTACGTTCAAAAAGTTTCGAAGAAAAGGCGATTCAGTTACTGAAAGTCATTTTCAGTGCATTGGTAAAACGTGCATTATGAAATTCTGTTATTAGTAACACAATGGTGGCGCCAAAAATTAAAGTTTCTTCAAAAGATAGTCTAGCCTGCGTTGCAAAAGAAAGATAGTTCTAATGGTCACGCAATTCAACATGTTATGCAACGTAATAACGGGATCGGTACATCTGTCACTGCTTTCTTAGTCTTTAGAAGAAGACGAATTTAGGGCCCAAAGAACGGGGACTACAGCAAAGTAGTAAATAACAAAGTTTTATTGTATCTCTTTTTTAAAGGACCTGTTTCCCCAAATTTGTAATTTTTGTGTTCCTATTAATGAAAATTAACTTTAATGCAATTATTTTCAACTTTTTAGGGTTTTTTTGCACCGTTTTATTGATTTTGAGTACTTTCAGTGGTTTTAGGCGGTTTTCTGACGTTTTGGAAAACTTTTGAAATCCAAGATGGCGGATCCAAGATGGCGGCTGTTTTGACATCATTATGTAATTGTCACGTGATGTGACGTCATCGTCCCACGTAACGTATAACAAAAGATAGATTTGCGGGTAGGAATCCGCCACTCCCCGATCTGAAAAGATCCAAAAAAGCCCTGTCTGAATAGGGTTAAGGAGGATCGTTGCCAGCATTATGATAATGTAGACAGCATCAATTGTGTTGTAGCAGAAGTCGCCTTTTAAACACAACAACCAATCACAAACGCGTTTGCGAACTGTTCAATCACAGAGCTAGCATCAAACACGTTACCGAAACGGCGTTTTCAAAGAGTAACCGGTGTTTTCAAAGGAAAAACGCGAGTGCTTTCAAAGAGTTGCCTGTGTGGCCTTTATTCCTTTGACACACTAACTAATATCTTACGAATTTTGCCCTGTGCAATATATAGAAAGAATGAATTTTATGGACGATTTATGGTTTAATTAATATTTTGCCAGTTCGGCCATCGAACCTTCATTTTTAGCCCAGTGGATTAAGAGAGAAATTAACAGAGAAAATTCAGGGACTTTTCACAATCTTAACCAATAAATAAGCAAGCAAGAAAACTATAATAATTGCATTAATTTTCATCAACAATCTGACACGTTTAATTAAACTTCAGAGCAAGCGTGCTCCTAAAAGGTGTGGTAACAAGGGTAGCTTTCTTACAGTATATGGCCTCGTCAGTCTGAGTATATGGCCTCTCTTCCCATCCCTTCGGTGTTGTACAAGCCCAGAGCTTATCGCCGACATTTTTACTTTACACGCTGATAGTGTGAACAACAACAACAACAACAACAACAAATAAGACGACAGCGACTATATAACAATAATAAAAACCGGCTACAGCTGATGTGGCTGCCTCTTCAAATATCGCAAATTTTACAACAACAATAACGAAACTTTATTTACATAACAAGAAATTCTTCCAAATACCAAGGACACACTACTTTACAATAATTTATGGTAAGGTTACTTTTAAAAATACTGTTGACCAATGTCTTGTAATAGTATCTTGTGATGATATGTTATTTGCTTTTATTGAACAATACAGCTAAATAGTAAAAGCAAATAAACGAACACACTCCATAACTTTCAACAACTGAATTCTTCTCCAACGGCATAATAGGCCATTTTCAAAAATACCATAATACTCTTTGTTGTCCCTCCAAAATTTTGCATAAGCATTGTTTTCAATTTCTCTTGGGACAGCAAAACAATGCTTATGCAAAATTTTGGAGAGAAAACAAAGAGTATTATGGTGTTTTTGAAAATAGCCTATGTAAACAGATTCCATTTTGCCAATGTCCGTTTATTTATTGCAGAAAAAATCAAAATGTGGTACGAAGATCGATGTGCCTTTGGAAGACACGCGAGCGTATTTACATGGACAATTCATTTACAAAGCACCTCTTGTAATATTCCTTTCTAAACAATAGTTGCCATGGTTGCAGTGTTATTTTAACCAAGATCTTAGTTTACTTTTAGTAAATTAGAAATAATGAATAACAGATGAGGGCGGATCTTAATAGTGCAAACGACGTTTTTGCTCTGATCCAGGAGATTGTCTTAGCATACTGTCCCCCCTTCTTTAAAGCCATCAGCGCTGCTGAATATAACCTCACAATTTGGTTCCTTATTTTTGAAAAACATCACCAACATTTCTCAAGTAATTTATAATATCTATAATCACACATGTACACCTTAAAACTCTAATAAATACAAAGGCTTGGGTAGAGACGAGCGAAATTGTTTCTCTAGTGAGACTTACCAAGTGATTTAAGCCTCAAGCGAGGAAAAATGACCCCCCCCCCCCCCCCAAGCCTATGTGGTTTCCAGAACGACGCTTAACTCTGGTTTTGAAGCGACTAAGAGTATTTCTACACCTCCCTGGATGGGATGCTAGTCCATCGTACGGCTACTCCAGCATTTATACACCTGGGTAGGAAGAGGCACAAAGAGCACTGTCAGCAAGGGCTCGAACCCGAATCGCTCGATCCGGAGTCCAGTGCACTAACCATTAGGCCATTGCGCCCACCTTTGAGGAAATTAAATGATTTGATAAAAATTTAATTTCCTTAATAAGCTTCTTTACACCTTCTCTGAATCTCTTGTACCGAATGACGTATACAATTGGGTTGAGGAACACAGAGGTTTTGGCAAATATGGCAGGTATAGTAGAAGTCAATGGAGATATGTACGTAGGTTTGCCAAATGCTAGGTAAAATGACACGACTCCATAGGGCGTCCAAACCACGATAAAACTAGCTATCATAATGAAACCAGTCAAGGCCACTTTCTTTCTACCAAGCATAACTTCTGATGTTTGTTGTGCTCCTTTGCCCCATTCACGTTTTCCCCTTTTTACCATTTGGTGCAAATCGTAGAAGATAATGGAATACGAAACAACTATAGAAACAATAGGAGCTATAAAGAAAATTACAAAAATGCACACGATGAACGAAGAGTCAACGAGCCCGTCTGAACGCCAAATGATTGAGCATATGGCGGCAGCGCCTTCTTCGCCATAAGATGACCAGCTAAGCAGTGGAAAGATGCTCCACAGTGCTACAAATCCCCAGAGGAAAGCAATGACTTTAAGCATCTGTTTGCGAGTGAGATCTGTTGTCATTGGACGATGGGTCTTCCAGCACTTCTCAACTGCAAGAACTGTGTGATGTAACATGGTACCATCCAGGCATAACTAATCGATGATCAATGACATCAATTGGTAATCAATGAGTAATCGATGGGTAATCAGTTGATTAGTCATTGATTATTGGCGATGATCAATGAGTAATCGATGAGTAATCGAAGCCCAAAAATTTTGTGGCCTATCGATTACTCATCGATGACATCGATTACTCATTGATGTAATTGATTACCTATTGATGTTATTGATTACTCATCGATGACCCATCGATTACTCATCAACTATCATACTGCACACCAAAGACACATTCCTTTTGATTCCTTGCTTTCTTGTACCATTTTTTGTGATTTATTTTTCTCTATGTTAGTCATATTTTGCTTTATAACTGGCATTCTTGTTGACGAAATTACGCCCTCACAAAAGGTCAAATAACCTTCCGGCACATCAAGACGTGAAGGGCTAAGCACAAATACAGATGATATTTTAATATTTCACTTTACCCAACTCGGCTTTATTTAATAACAAAACAATTGAACAGGAAAACCAACCAGTCTGGAAATGAAACTAACAAGTACGAAGACAAGAATCGACTACGTGGTTATAGATTTTGGTCGGTGGATGTTTGTCGCGTCAGCAAAGTAAAACTGCTTCGGCTTAGGGAGACAGCCATCATAAGCACTTACATTACGCACCGGAACAGCTGCAAGCACTTTTACTTTCTGTACTTTTTTCACGTGTTACCATGATATTGTTAGATTGTTATAGCGTGTTATACTTTTACAAGTTCCGGTTTTCAACCACGAGACTATATCGATGAGTAATCAATGCAATCAATGACTAATCGATGCAATCGATGACTAATCGATGACCAAAAATTTTGTGGCCTATCGATTAGTCATCGATTACTCATTGATCATCGGCAATAATCAATGACTAATCAACTGATTACCCATCGATTACTCATTGATTACTCATTGATTTCATTGATGTCATCGATTAGTTATGCCTGGTACCATAACCAACGATGCAATTAACGCATGCGTACCAACTGCATCCATCTGCACCAAATGGCCAAGCGCCGCGGAAGTTTGCAGCTGCACCAAAAGGCATCACAAACACAGCCCACACGCCGTCTGCTATGGCGATGCTTAGGATTGGCAGATCTGATGCAGTTAGCAGATGTCGGTTTTTGTTGAAAGTCAATATTGTTAAAGCGTTGAATGAGAATCCCAGTACAATCAGGCCAGTGTAGGTCCATGCTACGAACAACATTGTTATTTCTCTACTTCTTTGGTGTGAAGTGACGACTTCTTACATTTCAGGGTAATTATTGCTGTGCTTTTCCCTTTTTTCTCTCTTTTTTAACTTCTAATATGAATGGTCTTCTTACCCTTCAAATTGTAGCGAAAAATGATACCTAAAAATGGACAAATGTGAAAGAAAAGAAATGGACTCATTTTTACATTGCTAAACAATTAAGAGGCAGTCTTCCTTAAAAGCGCCCACTCAATTTCGGGTCAAAAATAATTTTGCCTGGAACTCTGTCAACTGAAAGACTTTACCAAGGTAAGAACTAAAACAGATATGGTTTGATTTGAAATAATATCCTGGCCACGTTAGGAGCCATAAAATATTTTCCCTTGTCAGCGCCCGTCACAACGTCTCTAAAACTGAACAATAGGCACTTTTCATAACATTGTAAAATATTTATTTCGCATCATCTAGCCGCAATTTTTATATCAACTTGCTCATAGACCTTTCTAGTTTTTCAAGACAGTCACAATTTGCCTCTAAATTCTCCTGAAAAGGCAAAATCGACTAATCGCCATCGAGCGAAGGCTGTAAAGTGGCTTGGATTTAGAGGCTTATTTTTAAATTTTGGGACCTACTTAATACTTCTAGCCTATACAGCCGACAAGAGTAGTCCTTTATCTTCAAATATATGAAAAATCTCATGTACGTTTTCAATATTTCAAAAGTTATGACCGTTTGTATTAGCACATGTACGAGCATTTGCGATTTTTTCGCCTATATCGAAATCGACCTATCTCGAGCAGACTTTAACACATATGCAGCTTACCTGCTTCTCATCTCGGTTTATGTCCAGCGTAAGACGGTTAACAATCACCAGATTGCTGAATCCCTTTAATAACTCCAGCAAATTGGTAGGTATTGCCTTCAAAACTTGAGCACCGCGGCATCTTTCGGGTCTCTTGTTAGCGAGCGAAAGCCCGAATTCAAGGCTACATTTCGCACTAAATAGCCCATTAAAAACCGTTTCAGAGCCGTATTTCTTCGAGAATCAGACAATAGACCCTCCAAGACTGGTATTTAGAGAACATAGCCGAGATTTGAGGTCTTAAATTCCGAAAAAAACATATTCATTTACAGTGTACATCTCGACAATCGAGAACCGTGTGATGCTGCTTCCACAGAGGTCCGCACAAATGGGGAGACCGCTGATCGCTTGTGCCAACAAGAATGTCTAAATGTTCCCATTATTTTTTTTCAATAAAAATTTGGAAAAGCAAATTTCGAGTTTTAAAAAATCAATCCTACAAATAAATAAAAGGGAAGCCTCGAGCCAAGTGGCCCATACTGCCGGAGCTTATCCCGGTTTCGATAGCATTAAGCGGCTAGGAATATTTCTTCTCCCCCCTGGCATACGTCGTTGAACGCACGTTTGTCGATTTCCTTTAAACTAAGAAGATTTGGCAGTACCGTGTAGCGAAATCTGACTGACATATGTTTTAACTCAGTAATATTTTCCACTGATTCAGTTATGATCTTGAGCGTATATAGCACTATTCTTGGTTTTAACGTGACATCATCAAAATTCTAAAACCCAGAATCGCAAGACTCCTGAGTTTTTATCCTTCACTGGCTATTAGAAGTCCTTAATATATCCCGTTAAAGGTTTTTAGCTCGAATGCATTCGCCGTCTTAAAGATAGAGCGTTTTGAATTTCGGAGTTTCACACCACACGAGATCAAAGATGACCGCCAGAAGGCTGTCACGTTTTCTTTAAAAAATGTCTCACCCTGCGATTTTTAACAATCTGGACAGTTGAGGTTTTGCGGGAAGTGTTTATGTGAATCTTTACTTGTTCATGAGCGTGATCTGACTGTTTTTTGTAACAGAATTTAATGCCAGAAGTTTGATTGGGCTCCAACATGGCGTTTTCATACTGTGCTCTCTAAATTTGCGTGAAACATTTCGACGGATAACTGGAGTACGGAATAACGTACAGATCGAGACTTGGACAAGTGCCGGTAGTTTATATAGTAGTTGGCGTTACTGAAACAAGCAAACATAAATTAACCTGTAATCATCTTAAAGGTTCATCCTCCTGGGCCCTTTGCGCTTGCAAACACGCCTTGTTCTCCTCAAGCTTGATTTTATGTAGCTTTGAGCAAGATATACAAATCACTGAAAAATGGACAAAACGTGGACACAACACTATTTTGGAGGTCAACATTGGGGTTTTTTCTCGTTATTCCTAATACCACAAAAACATCAACTGAAAGTACACATTACGTGTATTTAACGTGTCTGTTCGTTGGTACTGGTATGTATTGTATGCTACTCATGTGTCAGTTAGAGGTACGTCACTCGTATGGAATCGTAGATACCCGTAAGTTTTGTGTGTCACTCGTATGTCATCCCGTTGCCCTATGTTACTTGTAGTACTGTGTCACGGTGATGTTTCTGAGTTACTATCTTCATGAACTGTAAAAGCTCAAACACAATTTTTTTTTTGCAATTCTGCAGACTGCACGTGAAGTTGAAACAGCATGCGTAAGGTTTCATTGGTATTGTTTGTAGAACAATAAATTCAATTTCCTTTTTCATTCATATTTTCGATTATCAATTGTAAGGTTATTTTTTAGCGCAAATCTTCAGAATCTAATTATATAAAACGTGCACAAAAGATGAAGTATGAATTCCGTCTTTGAATTGCATGAATGGTATAATTTTTTATGCACTATCCATGGAAATGAAGGTAGTTATTTTATTTCTAATGTCAAGAACAAAATATGGATGCGTTTTAACATTTGAAGTTTACAAAGACAAAGACAATAGCAGACAATGTTTTTTTTATATTGGCGTAAACATTGCCGTCAAACTACGTTCACGGTTTATTTATCCCGTACCTCGCCTGCCGTTTATTAAACAAGGAAATATTTCTAAGAACATGTAGCTGATAGCGAATTAAAATATAATTTAGGCAAAAAAAGCCAATCTCAGCTCAGTTTAAGTGTTTCCTTATATTTACATAATTATTCCTTCTACAATTTTATGAACACTTGGCATCTTCTTGGTTGCATGTTGATTTCAAGTTTGGTTCAGAGTTATGTCAATTCAGTCGAAAAGCGTACGTGTAAAATGTATTTTGAAGTTGAAATTCCACATCGCCTTCATATTTTCGGATGTGATATGGCTTTTTCGTTTCTGTAATGTAACATTCTTAAATGTTTTGCAACTGAATGCAAACTGCACTAACTCGCGTGCCATTTCGACTTGGAGCAACAATTACGCAGATTAAAAATACTGCACTTTGACCTTCACTCCAATTTATTTGTCGCGGATGTTTGAATTTATTCTAGGCTATACAAGACAGAGCGGCATTCACTACCTGTAGGTAAGCTAAAGTGTTTACAATAGATCAAACTTATATGTATCAGTCAATTCCAAGCGAGATCATCCTCCCCCCGGGCAACCCCCGGGCATTTGACCGCTACTGAGGCCCAGATAGTAGGGAATTTGATCGAACAGAAGACCCGGATGGTCGGGCATTTGACCGTTGACAAAAAACTATAAAACGGTAGCGAGCTCAAGCGGGTGAAGTTAGTATTTGGTAACGTTAATGTAAAGTACCTAGTTTCAACGTATCTATCTTTTCCTATTAAAATTGGCTGATAAATAGGGCATGTGTGTCCGTTTAGACCAAGTGTTATCGAGAAGGTAACTGGTCGTTAGCGAATCCGCTCGTACTCGTAGGCAAAACGACCACAATTCAACGAGAAAACCGACTCACAATGACATTTCAGCCCCGACCAGTTGGGCATTTGACCGTGCAACTGGCCCACATAGTGGGGAATTTGATCAGATATGTTGAAAAAAGTCAAATGCCCGGGGGTTTGCCCGGGGGGGATGATCTCGCTTGGAATTGACTGATACATTACGGGAACCTGCTGGGACGTGTTTTCCATAGATTGTTTTGATTTCTCTTGACATGTCAGGGTTTACTGTATTTCTGGTCTTCAGTTTCTTTTTCCGGCCCGAATGTAAGGGGTACTGGCAAGTGCCAGGTGGCCGCCAGGTTTTATTTTCGTTTTCACACTCAGCCATTGCTAGCGAGCAATTTTCTTGATTAAGGGGTGAATTCCGTGTTCTCTCGTATTAGCACTTCTAGAAGCTTTCGGTGGTGTTCGGAGAATCCCAAGTCTGTGTCAACACAGGATGGACGTTCTATTGAGTTCGTCCGTCACTACAGAACTGCTTTTCTTACAGTTCCATAGTTGTTTAAGTTAATCCAAGGTTGTCAAAGGTCAAAGATCGTGTGGCAGCTCCGACCTGTTAAGGATCGGCCCATATTCTTGTACCATTATTTTTAGCTGACTTAGGTGACGCGTTTGTTACTGTTCATCAGTGTTAATACTTCTACTCACAGAAGGCAACGTAACACAACGTAATTTATGTAGATTCCATTTGACACTGACCTAACAGATAGCGGTTTCACTGAATGAAGCTTTATGCGGACCTCTGAGGAAGCAGCATCACACTTCAACTCGATCGTTGCAGCAATGTAAATTGGGGCATGTGTACAAAATTTAAGCCCAAATATCCCAAATTTATTCTTAATGACAGCTTTGGAGAGTTTATTATTGGTTTGCGAAGCAATTCAGCTCCGAATCAATGCTTCAATAGGATATTTAGCGTGAAATGTGGCTGTGGTTTCTTCGAGCTTCGCCTCGCTAACTAGAGTCAGACTATTGTGCCGTGGTCAGGTCTCGAAGCAATACTTATCTATTGGCTTGAGTTATTCTGGAATTCAGCAACCTGGGGATTGGAAGATTTCTCAAGGCGGACATAACCTCGGGTTGCAATACAGGTAAGCTGTATATGTATCAAAATATGCTCGAGATAGGTTGATTTCAATATAGGCGAAACAATCGCAAATGCTCGTACATGTGCTGATACAAACGGTCATAACGTACATGGGATTTTTCACATTTTTGCAGATAAAGGACTACACTTTTCGGCTATATAGGCTAGAAGTATTGAGTAGGTCCCAAAATTTAAAAATTAGCCTCTAAATCAAGGGCACTTTACAGCCTTCGCTCGATGGCGATTAGAAGTTGTCATAATACGCTCGATTTTGCCTTTCGAGAACAACTGAGAGGCAAATTGTTGCTGTCGTGGAAAACTAGAAAGGTTTATGAGCAAGTTGATAAAAAATTTGCAGCTAGATGATGGGAAATAAATATTTTACAGTGTTATGAAAAGTGCCTATTATTCAATTTTTGAGACGTTGTGACGGGCGCTGACAAGGGAAAATATTTTATGGCTCCTAACGCGGCCAGAATATCATTTCGAATCAAACCATATCTATTTTAGTTCTTACCTCGGTAAAGTCTTTCAGTTGACAGAGTTTCAGGCAAAATTATTTTTAACGCGAAATTGAGTGGGTGCTTTTAAGGAAGACTGCCTCTTAAAGCCCAGCCTGACCAATCGATGATCGAAAATCAATAGATCAATCAATATTAATTGATCATTTTTAGTTAATTATTACGGACTGGTATCGGTCTAATCGATGACCAATCGATAGACAAAAATGAAATTTCCTTAATTACATCGATTGCAATTGCTATCGACTGTCAACGATATCTCGCAGCGTACATGGGGATCCGGATACCCAGGATATGTTTAATGTTTTTCGAAGGTCCCGAAAAGTGTTCGCACCAGGAAATCCATAGCAAAATCCCAAACCTTATGATTACAGAGCTGTTTTATTCCATGATATTTTTTATATAAACAGAGGTTCCCTTCATACAAAGTTCCAGGCCTATACACTTCTCTGCTTTTAAGGTACAGATAACTTAGAATGGCTTTGCGGGCCCAAAAAGTTTCCGGGGCTTTCGAAAAACAGGCCCCAGGACAAAAAGGGTATAGCACAATTAAAAGTGCTATTTAGATTACTACTTATCTAAAAAACACAGGCGTTCGTTTAGGATGTGCCCAAAGCATACCCTCAATTATGCATTGTGCAAAAATCAACCATGGCAATAATGTATGTCAAACATTTCAACACATCAAAAGTAATTTTCACTGCCTCGCAATCCTAAAACCATTAAGGTTACTACCGCTTTTGGTAAAAAAAAAACCTTTGCGCAGTGGATAATCTTGTACATTTTACTGTCAATGAGCTAACATGCCAAATGTTCTGGTAAAATTTACCAAAGGTTGCAATTTTTTGCGTGTTGTTAGTTTCGGGCCGGTAAAAAACACCGTCTGTGGAACCGGTGTCTGTGTCTATGATCTGTGTCTGTGACGTCAATGATTATTAACCAATCAAAGCATGACTTATTTTCTCGGAGACATGAACGAAAAAAAAATATTTACATCTTGGAGACTTTTCTGATGGGCTTTCAAATAGATTGTCCTTTTGATGAAGACTGCGTCTGTTAGGCAAAAAATGAGCTAAGGTAGGACGTACTTATCCGCTAAGTAATGGTAGTCTGAAGTTCTTCTCAAGTTCAGTCGTGAAGGTGCAGTAAGTGCGCGAAAAAATATGTTCACACGAAGATACGCCACACGCGAGGGTTTTCTCCTTCTCACGTGTCGCGTCTCCTTGTGCAAAGTGATTATTGCCCCCGCAGGGTTTTGGCCAAGAGGCCAAAACCCGAGGAGGCACCCTAGGACTCCCCGCGTGTATACATACAAGGACAAAGAATATTTGTTGAAAAAGTAAGAAATGTGTCTGTAGTGGGCGAAGCATTCTCGATTTGACGAAACTAGGCGCGCACGGTCGTGACGGGTAATATTTTTGCAAGCGCGCACGGTGGTGTCGGGTACTTGCAACCACAAGGTCGCGTTTGGTCACCTTCGCGTTTCAAGCTTCACCATCTGCTAGCAGCGTTTTGTTTTCCGGTTTTGGCCTACGCGTGTTCACAGATTTGTTTGAGCGGTTTCTCTGCTTTGGTTGTGTTAAGTGATATTTGAAGCAAATGTTAGTAATACGTCGAAAGATTTCGAGCAATTGGTTTCGTGTTTTTGGCTACGTGCCGGCTACCTATGTTCCAAGCGTTACATTTGTCAGGTTTGCTTTCGGAGGTTTGTTGTATCGTATACATCTTACAAGTTACAACGAGTAATAAACAAAAGCGTGAACTTTGTCATGTAGTACAAGGTACAACGTAATTCGTTTCGCTAACAAACTGTCAGATTATTTGATCCAAAGAGTGGGTTGTTTTCTCGAATCTTTGAATGTGCCATATTTTGTTACTCGTGGAATTTTTTAGGCTTTTTGGCCTGGAAATTATTGTAAGTTTATTTTGAATGTTATAAGCCCGGGAATAAGCTTGTGTGTTGTCATCACGAATAATGTGTTATGTGTTATTTCCGCTAGGTGTTATTTACGCGCGCTAGGTAATATAATTCGACTTGAACTTGTGAATATTTTTAGGACGCAACGGTGTCACACAACAAGAAATTCCGCATGACACAGTAAAAAAGAAGCCTAATTGTGCAGTCCATCGGCATTAATAATTAAAGGCGACAAAAAACAAATTATAAAAAGGCGGGGGCAGCTTTATAGTGAGAACTATTACTAGTTAAACGAAGTTAAATGACTCCGGTCTGATCCCTCAATCCAGCGTTCAACACATTAGGTCTAGCAAACACATTTGGTGTTCTTGAATTTTTTTTTTATTGAAAAATAAAATTCTTAGAAGTTTCAGGATTCATAACTTGTTTCAGGCTGTCGGCGGTTTTTGAGCATCCATGATTTCTCAGAAATACGTAACTCGCCACTGAATACCTTTCAAATCAACATAAACTGGTTTGAAGAAAAAAGAAAGCAAAATAAAACTCAACAAAACAAACAACCAAACCCAAATACAAACCAGTTGGATTTGAATCCGGGTCTTAAAAAGCTAGGTACAATATTCAATTGAAAAATCCGGATTTGGATTTTTAAATCCGGATTTTGCATTTCGCAGTAAACCAGGAAATACGAAAACGAATTTTAACGTACCGAAATCCAAATTTGGATTTCATAAATTTGCTAGTTTGGCGGGGCTTTGTAGGACGGGGGGATATTCAAAAAGGATTTGCAATTTTCAAAATTGTTTTTGTTAACAGTGGTCTTTGATCCACCGACTATGAGCGAGTAATCAACTATAATTAATTAATTAATTAATTAATTAATTAATTAACTGCCGCAATTTTAGAGTTTGTGTGGAGGAAAGTTCTTTCTACAGTGGAACCCCGATTTTACGATATGGCAAGGGGACAACACAATCATATCGTTAAATCGGGATATCGTTGTACAGTGGAACCCCAATCTTAAAATCGTCGATTTAACGATATTCCTGATTTAACGATTAGCATTCTGTGTCCCGGCAAAAGTTACAGTAATTTGTATGGAGCAGGATCCCGATTTAACAATATTCTGTTCAACGATATTCCCGGTATGACGATTAAGGTCTAGCGATCCAAGCAAAAAGTTTTTCCCCTTACAATGATGTCACATACCGTTGAATAGTAACAAACACCTAGCAATAACAATATTTTATTTAGGTATTGCACTCCTTTGTACAGTAGGGCATAAGGTTAGCGTTTCTGTCAAGAACTTGATGAGGAAAAGTATACGTAGGAGTAAAAGTATCTATTTTGGATGCTTTGCCGCAAAATCGTTAAATCGATCGGGAGTTCGTTTATAACGATATCCCGATTTAACGATATGATTTTGTTTTCCCCTTGTCATATCGTAAAATCGGGGTTCCACTATAAACGACCTCTGCTCCCGATTAAACTATTTTGCGGCAAAGTAACTAAAAATATCGTTCTATAGGGATATGATTAATGATTAATTTTTCCTAGCACAATCGATAAAATCAACATGAATGATACCTGTCCTGTGGGTAGATTTTTAAACTGTAACGTGCAAATGATTCACAAATGTAACAACGGAAACACAACCTTATGTCCTTCCACAGTTAGTGCAGTGTGAACATGTTTTGAGAATGCTGTAGATTTCCGTAATAGCTGTTGGAAAACGAAGGAACAAAGGCAGTAGCCTAAAAAATTCCCGCTACGTATGCTTTTCGTTGTCGAGTTCTTGACAGAAACGCTATCCTTATGCCCTACTGGACAAAGGATTGCTATACCTAAATGAAACGTTGTGTCATTGTTAGGTCTTTGTTACTATTTAACTGTATGTGACATAACTTATATCGTTGTAACGGGAAAACTTTTTGCTTGGATCGCTAGATCTTTATCGTTATACCGTTAAACGCTTTGTCACTGACTCTTTTTCGTTTTTTTTGTTAGAAGTTTCGGCAAATACTTAAGCCTTCATCAGTAATGAAAGCGAATTCGTTGTTACACGCTATTTAAAAAGAAAACGTAGCGCGAGCCTTGCGTGCGTGACCAGAAACGTTGCTTTTGAAACTCTTACGCTCGTGCAATGCATTTGTATGCTTCCGGGATTTTGATGTGATGTGTAAAGTAAAGTTTCTGGTCACGCGCGCAAGCCTCGCGCCACGTTTTCTTTTTAAATAGCGTGTAACAACGAATTCGCTTTCATTACTGATGAAGGCTTAAGTATTAGCCAAAACGTCTAACAAAAAAACGAAAAAAAATCAGTGACAAACCGTTTAACCTATAATGTCAACTCCTGACTACCCCTATTCGATATTTAAAAATGCCGCGGGAATATCGTTGAACCGAATATTGTTATATCGGGATTCTGCTCCATACAATTTACTGTATCTTTGACCGGGACACAAAATGATATCAGGAATATCGTTTAATTGACGATCGTAAAATCGGGGTTCCACAGTATTCCTTCTTATTCTCCGTTATCATTTTGTTGCCAAAAAGGAAAACCAATGTTACAAATCTTAGCGTATTATGAATATTAAAATTGCTTTTTAATCGTCAGTTAGAAATATTAGGACTATATTAAAGTACGCGTTCTATCCTCTTTTGGTCAAAAAAGTACTATTAAAAGTACTTCTAAAAAGTACTATTCATATTGCTATTTATGTAACAGAGGCATTCGCTTAACTGACAAGCCCATAGCATACCCTTGATTATGCATTGTACTGTTCTCTTAAATTTTTTGACACATCAAAAAAATATCATTTAAATTATTACCTCTCTTCGGTAAACTGTTGCTCACTGGTAGGTACTTTCGAAGTAATCATGTATCTTTTACTCCCTTTGTCCTAAAACACCAAATGATCTGGGATGTGTTATTTCAATTGAGGATGAAACTGGTTCGTGTATTTAGCGGTCGTGTTTCGCCAATTGTTTCACAAATTAATACCCTTCGCAAAACAGCTCGCAAAACCGATTGATCGGGTTTCATGACGTCAATAACTTTAAACCAATCACAGTATTTTTTAATTTTTACTTTCTTTTATGAACAATTATTGGATGAGGTTTTTGTGATATCAGAAATAAACAAGGTAGAGGTAAGTGCAAAAAAAAAAAAAAACGTGGCGCGATACTCGTGCACGTGCAAACAATTTGTAAACCTCTGGGATAGCAATGTGGTCGTTCCCAGAGTGCGGATCCTTAACCCCATCCAGACCGGGGGGAGGGGGGGGGGGCGGAAAGTGCCCGCGCTGACTTTGAAGCCTCATTAGTTTTTGAAGATTTAACCAAAAGCTGCCAAACTTTGCGAAGTTATTTCATTATCTGGGAATAATTTGGTAGGAGAAGTTATTGTGTCGGGAACTTGAAGTTACCATGGCAACGGCATTTTGACGGAAATGTTTCCCCAAATTTGTAATTTTTTTGTGTTCCTATTACTGAAAATAAAATTAAATGCAATTATTTTCAACTTTTTAGGTTTTTTTTTGCTCCGCTTCATTGATTTTGATTTTTCAGTACTTTTGGGCGGTTTTCGGGCGTTTTGGAAAAATTGGAAATCCAAGGTGGGGAATCCAAGATGGCGGTTGTTTTGACATCATGATGTAATTTTCACGTGATGTGACGTCATCATCCCACGCGACGTATATCAAAAGATAGATTTTTTGACATACTATATATCCTCCAAGTTCCATTGTGATAGCTTTAATATTCTGGAAGTTACGAAGGGGGGACGGATTCCCC
Organism: Oculina patagonica; assembly: GCF_052425735.1. Classification (NCBI taxonomy): domain Eukaryota; kingdom Metazoa; phylum Cnidaria; class Anthozoa; order Scleractinia; family Oculinidae; genus Oculina; species Oculina patagonica. The sequence goes on along the minus strand of NC_135760.1, from coordinate 29,957,868 downwards.
CCCCCCCCCCCGCCGCCTCTGAAAAGATCCAAAAAAGCCCGATCTGAACCAGGCTTCCAAAAAGAGTTACTCGTGAAAATTGGGCTCATGTCCAACTACACTGACGGCATTAAAACCAATCTGATCATCCCCTAGCTGATAAAGTAAAGGCCCGGCTAAACTAGGGGCCTCTTCATCACTGTTCATATGATCCCGGTTGACCGGGCTGGCCCAGTTACCGAGATCTCAGCTCACTCCTATTTTCTTTGTAAAATTGTTGATGTGTTCATATGAGAAGGCGGGCCAGCCCGGTTACCGATATATCGTTTTCTGCAACCGAGATATCAGTTACCGGGAAGAAAATTTTCCCATATGAACACTCCAGCCCGGCAGCCGGGACGCAACTTTTTTTAAGAAAATAGCTTCCCTTTCGTAACTGGGCGGTCAAAATGGTATAATTTTGCCTTGTATCTATTTCCACTTTAGAAATATGAGAATTAGCTTTATAAGTAAAGTTAAAAGAGTCGATAAAGCTACGAGAGTCGCGAAAGATGCAACTTTATGTGTCGCCATTTTGGTTTCGTTTCTTGAATTTTGTGCCTGTCAACTGGGCTAAAATTTTCCATATGAACAGACGTCAAAATCCGTCCTGGTAACCGAGACAGCCCGTAAACCGCGGGCTCATGTGAAGAGGCCCTAGGAAACATTGTTGAAGAAACATTGTTGCGGAGGCAAATCAGTTTAGCCCCGCGGGAAACATATGTGGTGAAAACAAATTTTGCTTCTCGGAAACAAAAAATGTTTTTGCCTCGGGTCAAAAACATTTTTGCTTCCCGGACACAAATTTTGCTTCCGAATCATATTTTGCCCAGTTTTGCCACCATGGAAGCACCAGTTTATGCGCATGCGTGCCTCTCCTCCGGGACACCGTGTTCCTTGTTTAGCCACCCGTACAGCATAACATTTTCCTCGGTTTCCGCTAATTTAGCCACCTACGCAAAATGTCAAGGAACAATGCATCTGCAACAATGTTTCCTAGTTTAGCCAGGCCTTAAGGAATAACTGAAATAGTTTGATTGCCTATGTTTTTCGCTTTTTTTTTCTTTCTCTTGTTGCTTGGTAACCTTAATTGTAAATTTAACATTTTTACTTCTTATCCTAGTTACCTAGGTAATGTAAACCTTTTAGATATGAATTTTAAAAAAAGTAAAACATAATCCTTTTAATGATTGTTTTCATCAGTTTTCATGGACATGACAGGAGATTTTAGAGTCATGGTCGAACATAGCAACCCTTTTGCGTTCCGCAATCCGGGTTTTTAATGGTCGCCCGTTTGACTGCAGAATGCAAAATTCAGTACAGTTGATCGATCCATAGACAGCACCTGTGTAGCCAATACGATTGCGCGTTTTACCAATAGTCAGCCGCTGGATTATGCTATATGACGTACACCTGGTGTTAGTCCCGTCCCTACCGTTTCTCATTCATTTTACTGTAACTAAACTCCGTAAAGGACGGACACCTCTCTAAGACGAACAGTAAGAGCCGGTCCCGACAGTGTTCGTCTTGGAGAGTGTTGACTGTACTCGAAAAAGATGGATAAATTAACAAAAAGGTGGAAAAAACTCAAAGAAAAGGGCTAAAAAAAAGGAAGCTTTCAAAATATTTCTTTTATTTATCGGAGGCATGAAAGAAAACCCAGCAGTTTTGTCCAGGCTCGGAGACTTTTCTGATGGGCTGTCAGTTAATTAATCAATCAATCAATCAATCAGTCGATCGATCGATCGATCGATCGATCAATAAACCAATGAAAATATTTATTTCACTTCAAATTTAGGAAGACTGATTACAATACCACTTATATGTCCGAAAAGAAATGAATGGTACAAATAAAATGAGTTTAACTAATCTAACAAATAAAATGAATCTAACTAATGTCGCTAATGGTAACGCGCTTAGTCCAGTCCCTGAACTCTCTCATCCGCGCACCCTTTAATTTGGTTCAACCCCTATAATGGGCGCGCGGAAGAGAGAGTTCATGGACTAGAATATAACGCGCTAAGAAGTGGTTCTTGAAAAGCAAAGATTATTCTGTTCGTAAACTTACAGTATTCTGAGTATTCATGGTGTAGAAGACAGCTTGTATGAGCTAGAAAAATGAGCTAAGGTTGATGACCCTACTGAGTTACGTATACTACGATAGTCTCTTGTTTTTCTCTGTGCCAGTCAAGTACGTGACCACGCGAGAAAATCTCTTCGCACGAGGATACGCGACGCGCGTGGGTTTTCTCCCCCCTCGCGCGTCGCGTCTCCACGCAGGAAGTGACTTTACAGTCGAACATCTTATAATATGTAGTTTTGATCTGCACAACTAATGAAGATTCATTAAAATTACTAATAAAAATATTAATTAAAATTACTGTATATCTGCAGTCGGGATGTTTATGTTTAGAAGTTCATTTTTCGTCACTTGAATTAGACCCCGAAAGTAGACCAATCCGGAAATTTGACCATACCCTGTTAGTACGGCCACCCCGTTAATACGGCCAAATTTTCATGGCCCGTTGGTGCCGGTATTAACGGGGTTCCACTGTAGTTACCTTGGGCTGGACACTTAACACAAAGTACCTTTCATTCTCGTCCCCATAACCCATTTCGTTTCTCTCAGCCGACAGGGTCTTTGCACAACGAAGCGCTCTGGAGACATGGTATTTTTGAATTAATTCGAATTTGTTTTATTGGCTAATTGAAACAAAGAAATCTTGAGCGGAAATAAAAACGCTAAGACTCTCTCACACAATATATAGGAACATCAATGCATGTATAAAGACCGGAAGTCCTGGAATCTAGGACTGGAAACCATGTGTCTCCATGGCCCTTCGTTTGTCGTGCCAAGGACCCGCCGGCTAGGAGAAACGAAAAGGGCTATGGGGACGAGAATGAGTGCATCTCTCCTCAAAAGCATAAATGGGTACCGGTGGAATGTTTGGAAAATCTGAGAAAAATGCTCAGCGGTATCCTGGGATGAACTAGCATCCCATCCAGGGGGGACAACAATACCGTTAGTTGCTTATCCCAGCAACTGGGATAAGCTCCGGAAGAGTAGGCCAGTTCGGCTCGAATGCGACTTTACCTTTTACTTTACTACGCAAAGGGACTGGGACGACTGGGACTACAAAGCAAAGGTAAATAAGTAAGTTTTAATGTATCCACAGTGTCAGTCTAATATTACATTTTTTTTTTCTTTTCATAGTCCTCGATCATGATCAGGAACTTTAACTTCTAGAAACATTTCGATCTAAAGAATATGAATAATACCATCACAAAACATCAAGAGAAACTTTTTTTAAGTAACCAAGCTTAACGGAAGCCGCCATGTAAAATGTTATGAAATGAATATATAAAGAATTGTAGAAAAAATTATTGTGCTGTTATCACTCAGTTTTAGTACATTTACCACTTGAACTCATTGTTATCTCAGTTCTGATTATAAACAGCACTACTGGGATGGCGGTACTTCTTCAATCATTATTCGGGACACTGAATTCCATCCTGTGTAAGCGTCACCCTGTTTATACCCAGAGCACTTGCCTACCCAAAGTTCAACTCTAACCGTGCCCCGTGCCAGGTTCTCGCAGTAACCTTCAAAGAAATGATTACGATGAACATTAGGACGATGACCATTAAAGTAAGTGTAAGTGACTGAATCGATCGTCATGGGACCACTGCATTCATTGCCGTTAAACTTAAAATGCCATCTGTTGCAAGCAGCATCAGTATAGACTCGAATGTTTCCCTGGTAGGAGACTTTAAGCGCCGTATTGCTGTGTAGCTTGTTAAAAGAACACTCCTGAAACAGGAAAATGTGAAAATTATTCAGAAATACTTGTTTAACTTATAACAAAATTACACGCAAGAAAAAGTTTTAAGGTTTTTAAAAAATGTAAAACCATATATTAAGCAGGTCATTCATCGAAAAACGTTACAAGACTAACTAGCTGTCAGTTCGTTTGCCTTGTCACGGGTTTAAATTTTTCTCACTTCCTAGAAACAGCCAGCTGTTAATTAGGGAGTGTTCAAGGAAAGAAATAACGTATTCTGATTTGATTTAAACTTTTATTTCACACAATAATCGTATGGTTAAAAAAGTAGGATCTTAGTCACCTCAATTTTTACCATGTACGCTCAACGGAACTCCAATTTTCTTTGGTGGACCGTCACTAAATCGTCCCCACCTCGGTTTCCAATTGATGCCGTACTAAATTCCCTCTTTTGCGAGATTCCTACACGACAACTAGCAGATAACACAATTTTTTCCTATTTTTCTGTAACAGTTAACGTTGTCAGCGGTCGCCAGCGATCATATATAGAGGATATTACACGGTGGCGAGAAGATATGAATTTTATGTTCGAGTGGCAGAAACGATATCTCACGAGTGAGCGTAGCGAACGAGTGGGATATCGTTTTTGCCACGAGAACATAAAATTCATATCTTTGAGCCAACGTGTAATGTTCTTTTTATTATATGGAGACCAGATGTAGTTGACGTTGCCGATTTTTATTTCATTGTTTTTGAATAATCGAGCCAGTTTTACAAATCAGCGTTCGTCTTCATAGAAAATACAAAGCACCCGTGCCCAGGATAACACTAAAAACTGAATTCCGATCAAACAAAATGCTGGTCAACTAAATAACACGTAAGAACTGAAACATTACTGACTTTGACTTGAATCCGATGCGGCAAAGTCTTGCTGGCCGATCGATAGTTTTCAACTGCTTTTGTTTTCTTCTTCACGACATCTTGCAATGGTGAAATTCCTTGCGAAGAATTCCCTCTAAAAACTTTGAAATCGTCAAGGTTTTCATTATTGTGTACTAATTCTTAACTTTTTTTGGAAAACTCATTCTTTTTCGTTGCTTTGTTAAACAAATTTAACCTTCGTGTCGATGCTTGCTAACAACAAACGACACGAAACCAAGTTCATTCAGCAAAATAGAAATGGCGCGAATCGTGACGTCAATGAGCGATATGTCACTCGCAAGAGTGTCATACGGAAAATACGCCACTCGGGTCCCGGATGGAGTGGCGTATGGAATCTACGAGTGGTTTAGTTCCCGGTAAAACACTCTCCTCCATATAATAAATAGAGGATATTACACGGTGGCGAGAAGATATGAATTTTATGTTCGAGTGGCAGAAACGATATCTCACGAGTGAGCGTAGCGAACGAGTGGGATATCGTTTTTGCCACGAGAACATAAAATTCATATCTTTGAGCCAACGTGTAATGTTCTTTTTATTATATGGAGACCAGATGTAGTTGACGTTGCCGATTTTTATTTCATTGTTTTTGAATAATCGAGCCAGTTTTACAAATCAGCGTTCGTCTTCATAGAAAATACAAAGCACCCGTGCCCAGGATAACACTAAAAACTGAATTCCGATCAAACAAAATGCTGGTCAACTAAATAACACGTAAGAACTGAAACATTACTGACTTTGACTTGAATCCGATGCGGCAAAGTCTTGCTGGCCGATCGATAGTTTTCAACTGCTTTTGTTTTCTTCTTCACGACATCTTGCAATGGTGAAATTCCTTGCGAAGAATTCCCTCTAAAAACTTTGAAATCGTCAAGGTTTTCATTATTGTGTACTAATTCTTAACTTTTTTTGGAAAACTCATTCTTTTTCGTTGCTTTGTTAAACAAATTTAACCTTCGTGTCGATGCTTGCTAACAACAAACGACACGAAACCAAGTTCATTCAGCAAAATAGAAATGGCGCGAATCGTGACGTCAATGAGCGATATGTCACTCGCAAGAGTGTCATACGGAAAATACGCCACTCGGGTCCCGGATGGAGTGGCGTATGGAATCTACGAGTGGTTTAGTTCCCGGTAAAACACTCTCCTCCATATAATAAAGGGAAATATTATACGCCTTTACCCTATCTACCCTTTAGTAATGGGATCACTGGAACTTTCATTATCATATCGGAAGAGAAAGTTAATGAAAACTAAACGGTTACTAACCTTTATTTTACCGTTGTCCGTGTCCGATCTTGCTGACCATGCGCATTGTTTCCAGTTAGCCAGCTGTCTTGGGTCAATATTTGCTGCGTCTCCTTTCTCTCCTTTTGTTCCGATGCTGCTTTCTCCTTTTGATCCTTTAGGGCCCCTCGCACCATTGTACCCTCCGATACCCGCACTTCCTGGGTAACCTTTACTCCCCTTTGCTCCCACCGGACCAATTTCTCCTTTTCGACCTTTCTCTCCTTTTGCTCCAATACTGCTTTCTCCCTTAAGTCCTTTGGGACCCCTTGGGCCAGAGGTCCCTGGGATACCTGCTCTTCCTGGGGTACCTGCACTCCCTGGGATACCTGCACTTCCCTTTTTTCCCACCGGACCAATTGCTCCTTTTCCTCCCTTCTCTCCTTTGGTTCCTTTTGGCCCCTTGGGCCACTTTTCCCTGGGATTCCTATAGCGCCTGGTAAGCCCCGCTTTCCATTGGTGCCCTTCTTTCCTTTGAAGCCATCTCTACCCGGAGAACCCGTGGCTCCCGGTATTCCTGGGATTCCGTTCGTCCCGGGCATTCCTGGCATTCCAGAAGAAGGATATGGCTGTTGAAACAAAAACAAATTGTTTTCATAAGCTGTAAATCTTTTTCCCTAACGGATGACTTAAGTCGCGGGGGATACACGACTCTGAAAATATTCAAGAGCAAAATATCAGTGGGTGTTACTTGAAAAACGTTTTACCATGAACGTAAACCCATTCCGCTAGAGCTTTACAGAGATACTGGGGAATAATGAAAGTGCATAAGAAATGTTTTTTTATTGAATGGATTGCGCTTTGCGACACTGTTATGTTATGTTATGTTATGTTATGTTATGTTATGTTATGTTATGTTATGTTATGTTATGTTATGTTATGTTATGTTATGTTATGTTATGTTATGTTATGTTATGTTATGTTATGTTATGTTATGCTATGCTATGCTATGCTATGCTATGCTATGCTATGTTATGTTATGTTATGCTATGTTATGTTATGTTATGTTATGTTATTTTATGTTATGCTATGCTATGTTATGTTATGTTATGTTATGTTATGTTATGCTATGCTATGCTATGCTATGCTATGCTATGCTATGCTATGCAATGCTATGTTATGTTATGTTATGCTATGTTATGTTATGTTATGTTATGTTATTTTATGTTATGCTATGCTATGCTATGTTATGTTATGTTATGTTATGTTGTTATGCTATGCTATGCTATGCTATGCTATGCTATGTTATGTTATGTTATGCTATGTTATGTTATGTTATGTTATGTTATTTTATGTTATGCTATGCTATGCTATGCTATGTTATGTTATGCTATGTTATGTTGTTATGTTATGTTGTTATGCTATGCTATGCTATGCTATGCTATGCTATGTTATGTTGTTATGTTATGTTATGTTATGTTATGTTGTTATGCTATGCTATGCTATGCTATGCTATGCTATGCTATGTTATGTTATGTTATGCTATGCTATGCTATGTTATGTTATGTTGTTATGTTATGCTATGCTATGCTATGCTATGCTATGCTATGTTATGTTATGTTATGCTATGTTATGTTATGTTATGTTATGTTATGCTATGCTATGCTATGTTATGCTATGCTATGCTATGTTATGCTATGCTATGCTTTGCTATGCTATGCTATGCTATGCTATGCCATGTTATGCTATGCTATGTTGTTATTTCATGCTATGCTCTTCTTTGTTATGCTATGTTATGCTCTGCTTTGTTATGTTATGTTATGTTATGTTATGTTATGTTATGTTATGTTATGTTATGTTGTGTTGTGTTGTGTTATGTTATGTTATGCTATGCTATGCTATGCTCTGCTATGTTATGCTATGTTATGTTATGTTATGCTATGCTATGCTATGCTATGCTATGCTATGCTATGCTATGCTATGCTATGCTATGCTCTGCTATGTTATGCTATGTTATGTTATATTATGTTATGTTATGCTATGCTATACTATGCTATGTTATGCTATGCTATGCTATGCTAAAGCTTATCTAACAATTTGGGGTAAGATTTGACAATCTACAATGCGCCTAGTTTGCTTCCCTGCCGTGTCAACTCATGACATTTTCATTCCGCGCTAAATTCTTGGACACGAAATTGCTTGTTTTCACGGTTCCATAGACCTCCCCTAATTAATGCAAAAACTGTACGTAATTATGGTTATTCTGGTATTTTTTTAATCCACTTGCTATCGATAACACTGCACGCAGAAAATAACAATGCACTGAAATTCATTAAATGCTGTTAAAGGAAAAGCAATTCATTCTGCTACAATTAAATTGTCAGATTTTTCGCTGTGATTTATAAAAGAAAGAAAGAGTGGGAACATCTTTAGAAATTTGAATCTGAATTCTATTTCTCTGGTAACAAAATTTAGAGTAAATCATTTCGTACAACTGTAAAATACATTAAACGTGCTCTTTTTTAAAATGCATTGTTCTTTTCTGATCTCAACATTATAAAGAGTGGCATGTAATTACCATCATTACATCTCTCTCTTGGTACTCGTGCTTTAGTCGAGACACCGGAAATCTCAAAATTTAGACTTTTCTGACAATTTTGTGTCCAAGAATTCAGCGCAGCAAATAGGTAAACTAGGAATACTGTAATGTGTCATGACAGAAGCGGGATTCTAAAAGAGCGCTTTTAGAAAAAAGATAGAACAATAAAAGAATGCATTGAATTCAGTGATGACAAATTTCGCACATTGAAACGATAATAACTTGCTGGCAAACATGAAATAAAAAAAAAAACGCTTCTGTCATGACACGCTAGAGGTTTTGACTGATCATTTTTTGATAAACTCAGAGTGCTGTCATCTATTCGATCCACAAACTCGGACACAAAATCATGTGTGTTTTTTCCATTTTTTTACTAATGGGGAACAAGCATCGCCGTAAAGCGCAATCTACCAAATAAAAAAGAACATTCGTAAACTTCCATAATTTTAAATGAATAAATGCCTCTGTAAGATTTGTGCTCAATCGCACCCAAAACAGCCGAGCTATAAGCGTTTTAAAAGATGTAGCCAGGACGAGCAAAATTTTACCATATGATTATTTATTCATGGCTAGGTGTCCCCCCCCCCCTTCACCCCTCCTCCCGCGACATCAAGGATGTAATTTCCCTCTACAGTACGAAAATGCTTCATGCTCTATTTATTTATTTATTTTTTCTGTGTTTCAACTCCAGTTCGTCTAGCCTTTCAGTCAGTCATTTCATAAAGTCATTCGCTCAACCATTCGTTTGTTGTTCGTTTATTCTTTCACCCCATCCGTTCGATCACATTCTTATCGATTTATTTTACTTCCCAGCGATTAACAGTGGATTCGTTTGTGTATTGCTATTTAATTACTCAAGTGCAAGATCTAGACCAGATCTCAATTACTGTTAAGTAATTAATTCCGTGTTCCTGAACGGCACTCGGAACCTACCTTGCATTTGGAAGAGAAGACACCTCGCATGTTTTTCTCAGTCGCTCGTGATTGTTGCAAACCAACTTGCCTTCAGTAGCTCTGCGACAAATCCTTTGGACGTGAACAGAGTCGGAGACTCTCCTTTATTACTTCCCGTCAGCTTGTTTGGGCAAAACAGGAACTTCATTCCAATCTGAGACGGAACGATTGGTTACTTTGGGTAAACGTGACAGATCAGATGCAGTACTTTCAACAAAGAATCAGCACCGTATCAGCTCGGCTGACAGACGTTTGAACTCAAATCTTCTGTTTCAGTTTACTGTTTAACGCATAACGATTGGCTGCATTGGAGTAAACTTGACAGATCAAGACATATGGAGTGCCTTCAGCACAGAATCAGCGTGGTATGAAAGCGGCGCGCCAAGTTGGGACACGTTTCAACCCGATCCTTTGTTTTCACAGTCATTTCATTAAAGACGAAACGATTTTTTTACTTTGGGCTAAGCGCAGCAGATCATGATACAGAGCTTTCAGCACAGTCACACACGTCTGGCATAGGATAGAATAACGTTTATTTAGACCCCACAGTAATCTTCAATCTTTTAGGGTCGTGTATAAAAGTGGATTTGAAAAGAAATAAATTTAACTCAAGTCTTGTGTTTCAGTTTGTTGTTAAACACTTGATGATTGGTTGCTTTGGAGTAAACTTGACAGATCAGATGTAGTGCATTCAGCACAGAATCAGCGTCCTATGAAAGCGGCGCGCCAGGCTGGCACACGTTTCAACCCGAATCCTCTGTTACGGCAGCCACTTTAAAATTAAAGACGAAACGATTGGTTACTTTGGAGTAAACTTGAGAGATCAGATGCAGTGCTTTCAGCACAGAATCAGCATAGTTTTCAATGACCGCTCAGCTGACACACGTAGGATAGGATAACCTTTAATTAGACACAACAGTAAACTTCAAGCTTGTAGGGTCATGTATAAAAGTAAATTTGAAAATAATTAAAATAAACTCAACTCTATTCTAATGCTTCAGTTTCCTGTTCAAAACATGGCGATTAGTCACTCTGGCCGAGTAAATTTGACAACTGGAATTCAGCACAGAATCAGGAGTCAGCGTGGCATTTGAGCCACCAAGCTGACATACGTTTCGTTTCAATTTCAATTATCTCGCATCTTCTGTTTCCACAATCAACTGAATTCGATATAAAAGACGTGATGACAAGTATAGTCATCAATTAGAACCTACTGAGTTTCCTTCGCACTGAGTTAAGGGTGGGGATTGGAAAAAGGAAATTTCTTGTCAAGGCAAGATTTTAATCTGGCCAGCTAGCGTCGAGTATTCCTGAAACAATGAAACAGTCTATAATTACACCTCGTAGCAGTAAAAAGTCTGCATCCAAACCTTTTCAAGAAGATGAATAACTCCTGTTAATAATGACCTACAGATCTGTTTTGCATACCAGGAAATCAGTTATTCTATTTTGGTTTGACATTAAGGTTGACAGATGTATGCTGTGGGTACATTTTTATCATCTTGACGTCTTCTTGCTTCTACATAACTAAATAATTTAAGTAACAGATCATACTAAAATAATTAAAACCCAAATCATGTAATCAGTTGATTAGTCATTGATTATTAGCGATGATCAATGAGTAATCGATGAGTAATCGAAACCCAAAAATTTTGTGGCCTATCGATTACTCATTGATGTAATTGATTCCCTATTGGTGTTAATGATTACTAATCGATGACCCATCGATTACTCATCGACTATTATACTGAGCACAAAAGACACATTTCTTGCACCTTTTTTTTCGTTTGTGATTTTTTTATCTGTGTAGTTTTCTTTATAACTGGCGTTCCTGTTGACGAAATTACGCCTTCACAAAAGGTCAAATAACCTTCCGGCATGTCGAGACGTGAAGTGCAAAATCCCATACAGATGATTCTTAATTGTGCAACATTTTACTTTACCCAACTCTTTATTTAATAACAACACAACTGAACAGGAACCAACCAGTCTGAAAATGAAACTAACAAGTATGCTGACAAGAATCGACTACGTGGTTATAGATTTTGTTCGGTGGATGTTTGTCAGCAAAGTAAAACAGCTTCGGCTTAGGGAAACAGCCGTCATAAGCAGTTACAATACGCACCGGAATGAGATGATATCGATGAGTAATGAATGAAATCAATGACTAATCAATGCAATCAATGACTAATCAATGCAATCGATGACTAATCGATAACCAAAAATTTTGTGGCCTATCGATTAGTCATCGATTAGTCATTGATCATCGGGAATAATCAATGACTAATCAACTGATTACCTATTGATTACCTATTGATTACTCATTGATTTCATTGATGTCATTGATGTCATCGATTAGTTATGCCTGGTTTATAATGTCTTGCACATTTCCGACCGCGGTGAACTTGTACCCAGAATCTACGGACTTCGTGGTCAGCTATTGGTAGCCTACTAAAATTGAATCATAAAACTGCTTCTGCATAAACACGTAAGGAGCTATTTCAATAATTGAGGAATTGGTTGCAGTTTTGAGTATATCCGTACATACATCAGTATAAGAGGCTTTCCAAGTGGGGAGGGGAGGGGGCGGGGGGGGGGGAGGGGTTGATAGAATGGGAATTTAAAGTGATGGTTTTTGAGGCGGATGGAAACCCGGAGAAGCCATTCGAAGCAAGGACGAGACCCAACAACAATTAGTTTTTGATAAATCAATCTTACTGAATGAAATTAAGGACAGTCAATCCAAACGTAGAAGGCGGATATCGAAAACGCTCACTTATCAAGACAGTTACAAAGCTTCCATTTTTGCCCATTTACGAAAATTGAACTCAATTTAGCTTGGTAAGACAAATCGAGATAGAGCAGTTCTCAATTTCCAAAAAAATTATCCGGATTTAGGTTACTACGCTCACTGATTGATTTTAAACTCGCACCATGCAAAACTGCGGCCAATCGCGACTTGGCCGTGAAGTTCTCATTTGTTAATAGGCTAGCGTTGTTTACGTTTGTTGTGAGTTGAAACCACTCATATAAGTAAACAAAATAAATTTACAAAAGACTCGTTCACCTTCTGTGCAATATATTGTACTGTACGTAGTACATGAGCGCCGTCCTTAAAGACGCGCTGAGCCGCATACGACACGCGGTGGCCTAATGGTTAGTACGCTGGACTCCAGATCGAGCGATCTGGGTTTGAGCCTTGGCCGGGGTCACTGTGTTGTGTTCTTGAACAAGACACTTTACTCACACAGTGCCTCTCTCCCAAGAGTATATGTTTCATTGTGCTGAATCAGTTTTTCTTTAAACTGCTAGAGTAAAAGGGTACAGGACGACTAAAATCCCATGCAGGAGGAATAGCAACACTCCTGGTTGGTTCATGAAACGGAAAGTGGGAAAAGCTCCGGCAGAGTGGGATATTACGGCACGAATGTGAGTTTACCTTTTACTTAACTACGCTGAGGACTGGTACTACGAAGTAAAGGAAAGTAAGTTTTAATGTACTCCGCAGCTTTAAACTGGTATTATAGTCTGTAGGCAAAGGTATTTTAGTGACAATTAATGTAATGTTCTCACTAAGTTTGAGTATGTTTACCACTTGAACTCATTGTTATCTCAGTTCTGATTATGAACAGCACTACTGGGATGGCGGTACTTCTTCAATCATTATCCGGGACACTGATTTATATCCTGTGTAAGCGTTACCCAGTGGTTGACCAGAGCACTTGCCTACCCAGAATTCAACTGTAACCGTGCCCTGTGCGAGGTTCTCACAATAACCTTCAAAGAAATGAGGGTGGAGGATATTAGCAACCCCAACAGGCCAGCCATTGTAAAGGACTGAATCGATCGTCATAGGACCACTGCATTCATTGCCGTTAAACTTAAAATACCATCTGTCGCAAGCACCATTAGTATAGACTCGAATATTTCCCTGGTAGGAGACTTTAAGCGCCGTATTGTTGAGAAGCTTGTTGAAAGAACATTCCTGAAACAGAGAAATGTGAACTATATTAAGAAATACTGGTTCATTTTACAAAAGAATTCAGTCGCAAGAAGAAGTTTTAAAGGTTTTAAAAAATGTAAAACCATATATTAAGCAGGTGTAATCCTGTCAATCGATTCGTCATTCATTCAATCAATCAATCAATCAATCAATCAATCAATCAAACAGTCAATCAATCAATCAATCAATCAGTCAATCAATCACAAAACGAGTCATTCAACGAGTCCAGGGAAATAGACACGTCAGTTTTTAGTAGAACCCGGCAGAAAAACGTTATAAGACTAACTCGTTGCTAGTTCGTCCCCCCTGTCGCTTGTTTTTAATTTGCTCAGTTTGTAGAAACAGCCACCTGCTAACTAGGGCGTGCTCAAGGAAAGAAACACTGTATTCTTATTTGACTTATACTTTCATTTCACACAATTATCGTATAGATAAAACAGTAACATCTTAGTCACGTAACTTTTATCATGCACGCTCAACGAAACTCCATTTTTCTTTAGTAGACCATCGCCAAATTTACCCCAGTTTGGTTTCCAATTGATGCCGTACAAATTTGTTATCTCTTTTCTGGGAGTTCTGCATGACAATTAGTAGATAGGACATATTTTATTTTCAGCTGCAATTGTCCGCGGTCGCTAGCCTTTACCTTATCTGACCTTTAATAATAGGATCACTGGAACTTTCATTATTATATTGGAAACCGCACTTGAGCTGAGGAAGTCAATAAAACCAAAACTGTTACTAACCTTTATTTTCCCGAAGTCCGTGTCCGTTCCTTCTTCCCATGCACATTGTTTCCAGTTCGCCAGTTGTCCACTGACGGGGGTCCTTGGACACAGCAGAAAAACGGCGAAAACGGAGGAAAAGAAGACAACAAACATGATTTGCTCACTTTACAGTGTTGAGAACTGGCCAACTCGTCTACAACTGGCAAGACCTTCGGAATTGAAAATTAAGAAGTTTTTTTATGGTTCTCAAGATACACACACCTCTTTTCCGCGTATCGGGAATTTACCCTGCTTTGATTGGTCGCTGTCCCTATGATTGACATATGAAGCTACATGGCAAGAATAACGTTTTGAGAAGCACGTAGACTGCATGAGAGCTGATATATATAGATTACTACATGTAAGAGCTTGATATCGGTTTTATTTACGAGTGAATAAAAACAATATCGTGCTCTTAAGAGTCACTGTCTCTAATTATCGAGAATCCCGCGACAGGATTTTCTTTTATTTCATCCAAAAGACCCATTTGGTGAACTATTTTCAAAAATATTGTTAAAAAGTTCCAGCGAGTTGAATTTTTGGTGAAATCCAGGAAAGTTTGAAATACCCCAGAGGAGCCAAAAATGGCGGATGGAATTTACGCAAAATAGAGCGCTTTCAACACGCCAGTTCAGAGAGAAGAAAGCTTGCCTTCGTTTCATTTTTACACTGTTTGTTATTTGTCCTGTGGTCATGCTGTCGAGCTAAATATCATCTCGAAGTAAATACCGTAATGATTCGATTTATTTACTTTTGGGTAGGAAGTAGCAAGGGTTGACAGGCCGCACAACTTCTACCCTTATGAAACGTTTGAAAACCTTTTGTATTTTTGCTCTAACGAGTATATATGTTATAATGTGAGGAGGCTTACAGAAGCAGAAGAGAGCTTTTGACTATGTAAGACTCTAGCAAATTTACAGAGGTAATATTTGATTTCCTGTCGGGTTTACACCCTGTGGAGCTTAAAAACACCTTCGTAAATTTGCGATATTTATGTTAGTTTGTTTAGCCCGTTTATGTCTCAAGACATGTTTTTGGTTCTCTATTGTGCTCTCTGGAAGAAGTGGATATAAAAATATTCCGTATAGAACATAGCTTTCTTGCATTTATTGCGTGTAAAGCCGGTCCCGGCTCTTTGATTACTGTGTGAAAGCCGTTGTAAGCTTATGTGTCGCTTGAAATAACGGATGTTATGTTTGTCCAAGTCCAGAGGCTACTACGGTAGCTTGCATATAGCTCCAAAATGTGTTTAGCTGTTCGCCTGAAGCGAAGTATTTGTTTCTTGCATCAGTTAAAACGAGCTTTTAGTTAAATAGATGCTTGTAATCCTCCTTTGGTCGTTGTGTGACGATTTGGTACCACACAAATTGAATGTACAGATTTAACGCCTATTATTAAAGTCAATTGACTGTTTTACGCGTTGTATATTGCCACTATTAATTTTTTTCTCAGGCAAGACCATGGTTTCGATCCTCCAAATGGATCTCATCAGTTGCAAAATTGCCGGTAGTTTGTTTTTTGTATTTTAAGTCGCTAGTGCAACTCGTACATACACATGTTAGACATTCTGTGGGTAGCATTTTGGTTGGGGTTTATATAAACCCGTACTCGTTAGTTGGATCGAAATATAACCTCAAGGGAGGGCGCTTATTCGAGACAGGGAGCTTATTTAATCTTTTGAGAAACAACGAAATGTTCAAAACAAAACTTTAATAAATATTAAAATAACTAACAATAACAGAAACTTTAACAGTAACAAATTGCAGTAATTATATACATGTAGGGTGCGGTGAATGTTCATGAGTTTATCTATTCGACGTCGATGACGTAGGTTTTTTTTTTCCAATTTTTAGCCGTTTGAAAAATACAGCTATCGCGATTGAATTTTGACTCGAAATTTTAACTGACTTCAGAAGATCATAACTCTTCTAGTATACATATATCTATACAAATAAAACGTTCCAAAGAACGAGTTATGCTAATGGTTTGTCATATCTAAAAAGTTAGTTTGGCCGGTGGAAATTAAGCGCGCTGGTCCAAAAACTATGAAGGGCATTTGCATGAACAACGTTAAACAAAAAGAGCTAACAGAACCTATTTTTGCTCATAATGATCACTTCAACCGCGATTTCAGCTGAACTTGTTACGCTTTATACAGCGTGCCTTTATTAATGCAACTGCGCGCACTCGTCTTTTGTTCACCGGTGCTTTCGTGATAAGTGTTTAAGCGTGCTTCTGTGCGCGTATTTCAAAAGAGAATGTTCCAAATAGTTGTTGATACACTAGTGGTTATTATTATTTTTTAGCGTCATGCTCCTGTATCTAGCGTACGAAATTCGATGAGTTTTACAGCCCCTTGTTTTCTCGAAGTCCAATATGCAGTTGTTGTATACATAGGATACATTAGTGAGGTGAGAATTGTTTCCAAGATGTGCTCACTCGCAATTTGACCGCCACTCGCAATTTGACCGCGCCTTCCATTCCCTGCACATTACAAAACAAGAGTATATTTTTATAATCTTTTCATAACAACATTGTTGTATGTAAGTTGTAAGTTCAAGACTTTCTGAGCCGGCGAGACTGATATCTTTTCTGCGAGCCCGACGCTCCGAAAATGCGTTGGGGAAAATTCGAAATGACGATACTCCTGAAATTTGGCCAAAACTCTACGATACGCTTTTTTAGAAGGACCATTTACCACGTCGTTCTATGTAGTGTTTGAAGGACCATTTACCACGTCGATCTATGTAGTTTTTGTCGGGACTACTGAGATCTTACCTACCTTGGGTATTTGCTGAATGATTTTTATCAATGTTTACCTCAGATGAAGCAAATGATCGTCTGACCTGCAGAACATAACCGGACGGTCGCAGATTAAGTTGCAGTGTTATACGTAGAAAGAACATGAACAAATTTGAAAAAGTGCTTAGTCTTAATCTTACCCTACCTGACTTTCTCTTGGAAACACACAGTCTGAACCGACTAAAATAAGGACGGTTATTTTAAAACCCATTTGACGACGTGGGATATGCTAAAACTGTTGTTGCACTTTTCTATTGGTTGCTGACTAGACAGCAACTGCAGTTGCTGTCTAGTTGCTGTTTACGCACCTTTACTCGCTTCTTTACGCACCTTTACGATTCTTTACGCGCTTGTTTACGCACTTTTACGATTCTTTGCGCGCTTCTTTACGCACCTTTACGATTCTTTACGCGCTTGTTTACGCACTTATCGATTCTTTACGCGCTTCTTTTCGCACCTTTACGATTCTTTACGCGCTTGTTTACGCACCTTTATGATTCTTTACGCACCTTTACGATTCTTTACGCCTTTCTTTACACACCTTTACGATTCTTTACCCGCTTCTTTACGTACCTATACGATTCTTTACGCGCTTGTTTACGCCCCTTTACGATTCTTTACACAATGCGTAAGCAGTGTGAATTTTGTCGTGTTTGCCCCCCAACCAAGATGGCGTCAGAAACCGTGAAAAGATCTATTTTTCCAAGCCACGAAATGTTGGTCCCCATAAATGGCATAAATCGTCTAAAGCATATATATAGTGGCGGAAACTCGACGGGAAAGCAGAAACTTATTTTGGCTCGCAATACTAAAATACCAGCGGTTTGCGTCTAAAAAGACTTAACTCGTACATGAAGTAACAAATTGCTTCAAGCTGAATCTTTTGATTCACCGACTCCCGCCGTTTATTTGAAAGGTGTGAAGACGAAGAGTTCGTTAAACATCTTGAAGCGTTAAAATCTGAATTTTCGAAGTACAGATATCTTTTCGTTGTGCCAGTCAGTTTCTAGAAAAAACGTCTTCTGTAATCTGGTGATCGCTTAGAAGTAGAAATTGTTCCTTGATGTCGAATCAACCTGGCAGGGAACTCGACTGAGCGTGTATTCATACATCGATTGAGCTGTCTGCACTGTTTGGAAGGAACAACATGTATTAACTGCTTTATGCTGCTGTTCAGGTAAGCTGAAAAAAATTCTTATTTACGTGTTAATTAAGTGTGTAAGCTTCATATAATTGTTGACTTTGTTTGCACTCCACCGTATACTTGCGCGTATAGAAAAGAAAGCAGATATCAGTTTAGTTTATTGAACATTCACAAGTGACTAAAGCCTCGAGGGAGGGAAAATGACCCCCAGAGCTGTTTGATTCTCAAAATACACACACCTCTTTACCGCGTAGCGGGAATTAACCCTCCCTTGAGGTGCCAAAAGTAAATAAGCACCCGAGGCGCTAAATCGAATCATTACGGTACCACAACTTCTCTGCTAAAAGAGACCACATCAGAAGAGTTTGAGTTTGATTCAGGATGCTCGACAAACACCGGTAACAGCACATCGTGTTTTGTTTTGATGAAATCTAAACTTCACCCGCTTGATCTGCTTGATCTGTTCGCTGGCGACTTGGCGAACTGCGATGAATTAAAACTTCGTTGCCAAAGTGTCTTAAAATTCTTGTCAATCACTGTAGGCTTGTCAGAGAGATCAAGTTATTTTTTTTCCCGTGAAAAAGCATGGTGATTTATCTTTTTCCCTTATGTTAAAAGGGTCACGCTAAACGATTCGTCCACGGAATTTTCTGCTATCGACTATTTAACTGTACGTATCTTACCAATCTCAAGGCGGAATCAATTCATTCTTCTTATATAGGTTTCTTGGTATTCATTTGTTTTATAAAATGCATTGCTGACATTGTTTGCAAAATACAGACCACGTTGGATCACATGATATTGATATCATAAGTTAATTGTTCCATTTTTATCGGTACCAAAGGTACTGATACTTTAAAGGAGCTACGTCACGGACAATGCATCTTGGAAAAATTACATTTTTTTTCAAGTTTTTCATTCGTAATCTGTGTTAATCTTCGTCAGTTGAAACAACACTTGTTTATTTTTGGGTTTTATTTCTCTGTTGTCGATTATCTATTATTTTGAGGTATTTTTCAATTTGAGCGTTATCAGAAAAATGACTTAAAATGCCGTGACATAGCTCCTTTAAATACGCCAGGAAACACAACTAGGTTGGGCATGACACTATACACTGATGGTTCCTCCGTGTAAATGGAAAATATGGGGGTGGGGGTGGGGTAACAATACTCCTAGTATTGAGGGGGTGGGGGTAACAATACTCCTAGTTGCTTTGTGCTACAGAAACTGAGATAAGCTCCGAAAGAGGAGGCCAGTTCGGCTCGAATGCGGCTTTACCTTTTACTTTGATAAGCAAAGGGACTGGGACTACAAAACAAAGGTAAACATTAAGTAGGTTTTATTGTACCCACAGCTTCAGTCTGATATTACATTTTTCTTTCATAGTACTCGATCATTAACTTTAAATTATAGAAAGATGTAAATCTTAAGAATATGAATAATACCATCACAAAACATCAAGAGAAACAAGCTTAACGGAAACCTGCATGCAAATGTCATGTTATGAAAAGAATATATCAGGAATATTCTTGCAAAAATTGACTGTGATATTATCACTCAGTTTTAAAACATTTACTACTTGAACTCATTGTTATCTCAGTTCTGATTATAAACAGCACTACTGGGATGGCGGTACTTCTTCAATCATTATCCGGGACACTGAATTCCACCCTGTGTAAGCGTTACCCAGTGGTTGACCAGAGCACTTGCCTACCCAGAGTTCAACTCTAACCGTGCCCCGTGCAAGGTTCTCGCAGTAACCTTCAAAGAAATGATTACGGTTAATATCAGAAAACCCACCATCCCAGCGATTGTAAATGACTGAATCAATTGTCGTAGGACCACTGCATTCATTGCCGTCAAACTTGAAATACCATCTGTTGCAAGCACCATTAGTTATGACTTGAGCGTTTCCCTGGTAGGAGACTCTAAGCGCCGTATTGCTGCGTAACTTGTTAAAATAACATTCCTGAAGCAGAAAAAAGTGAATATTATTCAGAAATACTGGTTCAACTTACAAAAGAATTACGCGCAAGAAGAAGTTTTAAAGGGACTATGTCACGGATTTTAACAGCTTTTTGAACAGCCAAAATTTATATTTGTGTCGTAGGAAACATAAAAATAATGGTCCATTTTTGTTAAAAATTGCTAGATTAGAGCAATGAAACTGTTAACAAGCGTCTATGGCTGCGGATGGCTCGGATGAAAGTGGATTGCAGTTCGAAAAATTAACGCTTAACCATTCAAATTGTTTCCTCACGTCTTCAAAAATATCGATAGCGGAATTTTGAATTCAATTCTATCCCCAAATAAAGGTTATACCTTCAGTTAATGTTCAAAGATAATGGTTTTCATGGGTAAAGTTGCCTGCCACTTATATCAGAACAGTTTAGACCAAAAATCAGCGAAATTCCCGTGACATAGTCCCTTAAGTCTTTAAAGAATGTAAAACCATATAGTAGGCAGGTGTAATCCGATCAATCGATTTATCATTCAAACAATCAGTCAATCAATCACTAAA